>NW_015379410.1:25840-28796 GCF_001522545.3 Parus major
GGGAAAAATTGGGGTGAAGTTTGGGGAAAATTGGGGAAAAAATGGGGAAAAATTTGGGTGAAGTTCGGGGAAAATTGGGGTGAAAATTGGGAAAAATTGGGGTGAAGTTTGGGGAAAATTGGGAAAAAAATGGGGAAAAATTTGGGTGAAATTTGAGGAAAATTGGGGTGAATTTTGAGAAAAACAGGGGTGAAATTTGGGAAAAAAATTGGATTAAATTGGGGAAAAATTTGGATTAAATTGAAGGAAATCTTGCATTAATTTGGGAAAAAAATTGGGGTGAAATTTGGAAGACATTGGGGTGAACTTGAGAAAAATTGGGATGAAATTGGGGTAAAAATTGGGATGAAATTTGGGAAAAATTGGATTAAATTTGGGAAAAAAATTGGGATTAGGGATGGGATTCAAGGGGATAAATCCAGGATACACCTGAAGGGAAAATGATGTCAATTTTTCCCTGTTAATTCAAGATTTTTCCCAATTAATTTCATATTTTTCCACGTTAATTTAAGCATTTGCTTTATCCCTTTTATTTTTCCAACTCCCAAAGAAAGGAGGGAAAAATCCTCAGGAATTCTCCCTAAATATTCCAAGTGATCCAAACCAAGGTCCCATCCCAGATACCATTTTTCCTTTTTTTTCCCCTCTTTTTTTCCCCACTTCTTTTCCATCAAGCCCCAAATGCCCAAATCCTGATCAAAGTCTGAGAGTTTTGCTCCATTTCTGCCATTCCCAGCGCTCCAAATCCCACATTCCAGAAATTTTTGTGGCTCTTAGATCCCAAAAACCCCGTGAGAAGTGGGAAAAAAAATCCATTTTTCAACAAATCCTCAAAAAAAATGCAGTGGAAATTCAGGATTCCACAATTCCCCACAATTCCCATCCCTGTTTTTCCACATATCCCAAATTTTCCTCTTCTATCCCAATCCCAAATCCAAGGTTCCAGGCTAAAAAAAAAAATTCCCTCTTTTCCCAAAGCTTTTACCTCATCCCAAAAAAAACACATCCAAAGCTTTTCCCTCTTCCCAGAAATCCCAGAGGATTCATCCTGGAATTCTCTCCTCACAAGGATCACATTCCATATAGAAATTCCCACTTTTTGAGTTTTTCCAAGTTGGTTTTTTTGGGTTTTTTTTCCCCAAAAAAGTTGGGAAATAAACTGGGAAAAAGCAGGGAAAAAATTCACATTCCCAGCTGGATCCCAAGTGCAGCTCCTGGGCTGATCCAAGGATGGACCCTGAACTGTGAGATCATAAATTATCCAGGAAATCTGGAGCAGGGAATTCCAGGAGGAGAAATCAGCCAGGAATTCCAGAAATTATCCACAATTTCAGCAGAAATCTCCCAGGAATTCCAGGAGCAGAGCCCTAAAATCCCACTCAGAATTCCAAGGAAGAAATCAGGAATTATTTTCAGCTGTAGATCCATGGAATCCACACCAGGAAGAACTCCAAAACCTCAATAATTCCAGGGGAAAAAAAAGCTGGAAAATCCCCTTTTCCACTCAGTTATTCCCTCCCGGATTATAGGGAAGAGGAGGGAATAAAAAAGGGAGGGATTAAATGTAATTATTTCTCATTACTCAAACTTCCCACCAACTCCAGCCGAAGTTTTCCTGGGAAAACATTCCCGAGGGGTTGAGTGACCGTGGCCAATCCCAATTTTAATTTAATGGAATTTAAGAGGGGATTTTGGGCAATTCCAAAGCTCCCAGAGGCACCAGATGGCCCCGGCAGCGGGGGCGGGGGGAAAGGTTGGCAAATCCTCAGGAGGAAAATCGGCTGGAAAAGGCTCTGGAAAAGGGGGAATTGCGCCACTTCCCCCGCGGGGAGCGGGGATTTGGGAGGAATTCCTTGGGAAAAGGAAGAGGAAAATTGGGATGAGGTACCTGGAGCGATCCCATCCCGCGAGGCTCCGAGGGGCGAGCCCGGCCCTGAGGGCGGCGCGGGCGGCTCATCCCGGGCACCGGCGGCTGCTGAGGGGAAAAACAGCCCAAAATCACCACCAAATCGGCCCAAAATCACCACCAAAACAGCCCAAAATCACCACCAAATCGGCCCCAAATCACCACCAAAACAGCACAAAATCAGCACAAAAAATCACTATAAAGTCACCAGAAAATCATCCCAAAATCGCCACCAAATGCTCCGTGAGGGAAAGGAGAATTCCTGCCCAGCTCCTGCGCCACGAAGCGCTGGCGGGAGGAACCAGGAGCAGCAGGAGGAGAAGGAAAAGGAGGAGAAGAAGGAGAAGGAGGAGGAGGAGGAGGAGGAGGAGGAAGCGAGGCCGGAAACGGAGCGGCCGCGGCACCGCCGGGAGGACCGGGCTGAGGCGGGGAAAGGGGGGGGCGATGGAGGAGGAGGCCGCGGAGAGGCCGGCGAGGCTGCGGCGGGGCCGGGCTCACCTCAGGGGAGCGGAGAAGATCGGGAGCCGCCGGGAGAGGAGCGGAGGGGTCGGAAAGGGGCCGGTGGAGCGGGGCCGGTGGAGCGGGGCCGGAGCGGAGCGGGGCCGGTGGAGCCGCTCGGAGCCTCCCCAGGCCCGGCCCGGAGCCGCCTCACGGCGCTGAGGGGCGGCCGCCGCGCCACAGCGCCCCCTGGCGGGCCGGCGGCGCGGGAAAAGGGGGCGGGGTTTGTTACCGAGGGCGTGGCTTATGTCCTAATATGGATACGTGGGCGTGGTTTGCATACTTAATACATCGGTGGGGCGTGGTTTGGTGTTGTACGGGGTGGGCGTGGCTTTGTGCCGTCGGTGGGCGTTGCCAACACACCGGATGCGGAAGAGGGCGTGGTTTGTGTCCTTATATGGGGTGGTGGGCGTGGTTTAGTTGTGCTTGGGGGCGGGGCGATCTCCAGGCGCCCCCGTGGCTCTCGCGCTTGACGAAAATCGGCGATTTTGGAGGGAAAATCGGCGATTTTGGAGGGAAAATCGCCTCGGCTGTCGCTGTCACCAAGCCGGG
>NW_015379410.1:33553-33751 GCF_001522545.3 Parus major
GGCCTGTGTGGCCTGTCCTTGCTGGGCACGGTGGCACTGCCCAGTCTGTCCCCAAAGTCACTAGGCCTGTGTGATCGGTCCCTGACAGGGCTGGTGGCACTGCCAGGCCTGTCCCCAGTGGTGGCACTGCCAGGCCTGTCCCCAGTGGTGCCACTGCTCCTGTCCCCAAAGTCACTGGGCCTGTGTGGCCTGTCCCTG
>NW_015379410.1:34764-35280 GCF_001522545.3 Parus major
CTGGCCTGTCCCCAAAGTCACTGGGCCTGGGTGGCCTGTCCTTGACAGGGACAGTGGCACTGCCACTGCTCCTGTCCCCAGAGCCACTGCCCCTGGGTGGCCTGTCCCTGCTGGGCACAGTGGCACTGCCACTGCTCCTGTCCCCACTGCCACTGGGCCTGTGTGGCCTGTCCCTGACAGGGACGGTGGCACTGCCAGGCCTGTCCCCAGTGGTGGCACTGCCAGGCCTGTCCCCTGTGGTGTCACTGCTCCTTTCCCCACTGTCACTGTCTCTGGGTGGCCTGTCCCTGACAGGGATGGTGGCACTGCCAGGCCTGTCCCCAGTGGTGCCACTGCTCCTGTCCCCAATGTCGCTGCCCCTGTGTGGCCTGTCCCTGACAGGGATGGTGGCACTGCCAGGCCTGTCCCCTGTGGTGTCACCGCTCCTTTCCCCACTGTCACTGGGCCTGGGTGGCCTGTCCCTGCTGGGCACGGTGACACTGCCCAGTCTGTCCCCAAAGTCACCAGGCCTGTGTG
>NW_015379410.1:37610-38035 GCF_001522545.3 Parus major
CGGAGACAATGGCACTGCCACTGCTCCTGTCCCCAGTGCCACTGGCCCTGGGTGGCCTGTCCCTGCTGGAGACGGTGGCACTGCCACTGCTCCTGTCCCCACTGCCACTGCTCCTGTCCCCAGTGGTGCCACTGTCTCTGGGTGGCCTGTCCCTGCTGGAGATGGTGGCACTGCCCAGCCTGTCCCCAGGGGTGGCACTGCTCCTGCCTGGCCTGTCCCCAGGGGTGGCACTGGCCCTGATCTGCCTGTCCCCAGGGGTGGCACTGCCTGGCCTGTCCCCAGGGGTGGCACTGGCCCTGGCTGTGCTGTCCTTGATTGGGACAGTGGCACTGCCACCAGCTGTGCTGTCCCCAGGGGTGGCACTGTCCCTGCCCTGCCTGTCCCCAGGGGTGGCACTGTCCCTGCCCAGCCTGTCCCCAATGGTG
>NW_015379411.1:0-1481 GCF_001522545.3 Parus major
GGGATCTTTTTCAGGATTTTTTAGGGATTATTGAGGATTTTTTGGGGGGAATATTTGGAGGGTTTTTTTTGGGGAATTTCTTGGAATTTTGAGGGATTTTTTTGGGAATGTTTTGGGAATTGGAAAGAGTGGGAATGGCAGAATTGATGGGGTTTTGTGGGATTTCTCTGGGTTTTAGTTCCCAAAAAAACAAGAAAAAAATGTATTTAAACCCAAAACTGCAAGAAAAACACAAATAACCATGGGAAATATCCTTGAAATCCCAAAAATTTCCGTGAAATGTTTCTAAATAAAAATTAAAACAACAGGAAAATCCAAAGAAACCCAAGGTAAATGTCCTTTAAATCCCAAAAAACCAAGGAAAGTGATCTTTAAATCCCCCAGTCCAGCAAAAATCTTTTTTAAATCCCCAAAATCCATTAAAAATCTTTTTTAAATCCCAAAGAAACAAGGAAAACTCTGCCATAAACAGGAAATAAAAATCCCCAAATCCAATAAAAATATTTTTTAAATAAAAAAAATAAAGAAAAATTGTCTTTAAATCCCAAAACCCATCAAAAATCTTTAAATCCCGAAAACCAAGGAAAATCCCCCCAAAAAAACAGGAAACTTTTAAAAATCCCCCAAATCCAAGAAAAATATCATTTAGATCCCAAAAAAAAACAAGGAAAATTATCTTTAAATCCCCAAATCCATCAAAAATGTTTTTTAAACCCCAAAATCCATCAAAAATCTTTTTTAAACCCCTAAAATCCAAGAAAATATTTTGTAAATCCCAAAAAAAACAGAACACTGTTTTAAAAATCCCCAAATCTAAGAAAAATATCATTTAAATCTCAAAAAAAAACAAGGAAAATTATTTCTAAATTCCCAAAATCCATCAAAAACCTTTTTTAAATCCAAAAATCTTTTTAAATCTCAAAAATCCAAGGAAAATTAAAAAAAAAAAAAAAAACTTTTAAAAATTCCTCACATTAAAAAAAAAATCTCTTCTACATCCCAAAAACCCCAAGAAAATCCAAATTATTCCCACCTTTAGGACCCAAATGATAACATTTTAAGGTGATTTTTCACCCTTTTTACACCGGGAAAGCGGCAGGAAACGAGGGATCTGGGCAGTTTGAAGAATTCCCATAATTTGATCCAGAAATCCAGGAATTAATTGGAATTTTTTCACCCCTCAGGCCATCCTGCAGCTGGACAGCCCCAAATCGGCGCGGGCCATGCACAGCTTCCTGCAGCAGTATCCCTACACCATGGGCGAGCACACACTCACCTGCTCCTTGTCCTGCCACGGAGACTCTCCTGAGGTAAAAAATCCCAGTTTTTCCAACTTCTGGATTGTTATTTTTATTTTTTTGGGATGGGAGAAGCTTCCTGGCAAAGAGCTGCAGGGTGGGGTTTTCCTCAGGGTTGGGGTTTTTGTCTCAAGGTTGGGGGTTTTGGCCTCAGCGTTGGTGGTTTTGGCCTCAGCGTTGGTG
>NW_015379411.1:3541-6192 GCF_001522545.3 Parus major
CCCCTCAAAATTGGGATTTTTCCCCTCAAGAATTGGGATCCCACTTCTTCCATATTTTTTATCCTCAATTTGTGCCAAAGGAAATCTCCAAATCCTGAATTTTTTTCCTCAACTCTAAAAATCCTAGGGAATAAACTCCCTTAGAAAAATGATTCCTGAAATTCCTCCTGGTGGGGGAACATCCCTCAGGGATTTGTGGGAATGCTGAGGTTCAAATCCACCTTTTTAGCTTTTCCCTAGATCTGGGAATGAAAATTCCGGAATTTTCGTGCTGCTTTATCACTTCAGGGTTTGATTCCTGGGATTTTCCTGGAAATGGCTGAGTTTAAAAACCCTGAAATGCCAAAAATGAGGAAAATTCCTGGAGAAATCTGGGATAAATCCTGGATTTTAGGGATAGGGTGTGAGGGTTATAGGGAAATAACTGGATTTTAGGGGTAGGGAATGGGATTTGTAAGGAATGGTTGGATTTTAGGGATAGGGAATGGTTGGATTTAAAGGATAGGGAATGGTTGGATTTTAGGGATAGGGAATGGTTGGATTTAAAGGATAGGGAATGGTTGGATTTTAGGGAATGGGAATGATTGGATTTTAGGGATAGGGAATGGTTGGATTTTAGGGATAGGGAATGGTTGGATTTTAGGGATAGGGAATGATTGGATTTTAGGGATTAGGGAATGGTTGGATTTTAGGGATTAGGGAATGTTTGGATTTTAGGGAATGGGATTTGTAAGGAATGGTTGGATTTTAGGGACAGGGATAGGGAATGGTTGGATTTTTGGGATAAGGAATGGTTGGATTTTAGGGATTAGGGAATGATTGGATTTTAGGGATAGGGAATGATTGGATTTTAGAGATAGGGATAAGGAACGGTTGGATGTTAGGGAATGAGGATTTTGTTAGGAATGGTTGGATTTAAGGGATAGGGAATGATTGGATTTAAGGGATAGGGAATGGTTGGATTTTAGGAAATGGGGATTTTGTTAGGAATGATTTGATTTCAGGGAGCTGCTGCTGCTCTCACCATCCCAAATCCATCCCAAATCCATCCCAAATCCATCCCAAATCCATCCCAAATCCATCCCAAATCCATCCTGCTCCAAACCCCGGCAGCTCTGAAGGAGCAATAACCATTTACTGTTGGAATTCCCATCCTGGGAATTGGGATTGGGAACAATTCCCTGGAATTCTCCCTTCCCGCTGCCTCCTTTGGGGTGATGGGATGCGGGAATCCCACTCCAATCCCTCTGGAATTGGAAAATCCTGACCTTGGGTTTTGTTTTCCAGGCTGAAAGCGGGAAAAGGGAAGCGAAGACAGAGGACGGGAGCAGAGGAAGGTACAGCCCACGAGGATTTTGGGGAATTCTTGGGAATTTTTATCCCTTTCTTTTCCCTCTTGGAATGTTTATCCACAATCAGGGATTGCTGAGCCTCCCTCCAGGTTTGTCCTGCTGCTCCTCCTTCCCAATCCGTGCGCTCCAGAGCCAAAATATTCGGGATTTATTAAAAAAAAATCATGGAAAAATGGGGTGAAATCCCAATTCCTGTGGAGTTTTCTTCGGTTTTCTCCCCTGCTCAGGTCCTGGCTCCTCCTGTTGCTTTTATTCCATCCTGCAGCTCTACCCTCTATCCCTGCCTCTGGAATTCCTCTTCCCAACTACTGAATTCCCGGAAAATTTCAGGAATTTTTGTTAAATATGGCTTCAATCCCTTTTTTTCTGTGATTCCAACTCGGATTTTTGGATGAGTTTTGTTGTGAAAAGCCCCAAAATTGTCTAAGGGTGATCCTAAAATTTAAGGAATTCCGTTATGGAAAAGCTCTGTATTCCCACATCTCGGTTTTTTTCCTCATCATTCCATGAAACTGCAGAATTTTGGGAGTGTTAATTCCCAAATTAATGGGAGTTTCTTCCTCACTTCTTGATTCTAGACAGGTGGAATTAAAATATAAAGTAAAAAATTAAAATTAAAATTAAAACAAAGATTAAAAATAAAATTAAAACTAAAACTAAGATTAAAATTAAAATAAATTAAAATTAGAAAGTGACTTTTCCATGAATCCCAGCTCCTGAAAAGTTGGAAAATTGATATTTTTCCTCTCCCCACACATTTTCCACACAATTATTTTATTCCATCTTTTTGGGAGCAGAAAACACAGGAATTATGATTTTAATTATTAACTATTAATTATTTATCTGAAGCTTTAATTAATTAAACTCCACCCCTGGGCTCTGCCTTTCTTTCCCAGGCTGCATTTTCCATGAGTCCATGGGATGAATTTTCCATGAATTCCTGGGATGAATTTTCCATGAATCCCAGGAGTTTTCCATTAATTTTTGGGATGAATTTTCCATGAATCCCAGGAGTTTTCCATGAGTTCTTGGGGTGAATTTTCCATAAATCCCAGGAGTTTTCCATGAATCCCTGGAATGAATTTTCCATGAATCCATGGGATGAATTTTCCATGAATCCCTGGAGTGAATTTTCCTTGAATCCCAGGAGTTTTCCATTAATTTCTGGAGTGAATTTTCCACAAATCCCAGGAGTTTTCCATGAGTTCTTGGAGTAAATTTTCCATGAATCCCAGGAGTTTTCCATGAATTCCTGGAGTAAATTTTCCATGAATCCATGGAGTGAATTTTCCACAAATC
>NW_015379411.1:9583-10130 GCF_001522545.3 Parus major
TTTTATCCACTGAATTTCATCCTTGGAATTTTATCCACAGAATTTTATCCCCAGAATTTTATCCACAGAATTTCATCTGAATTTCATCCATGGAATTTTATCCACTGAATTTCATCCATGGAATTTTATCCACTGAATTTTATCCCTTGACCTTTATCCATGGAATTTTATCCACTGAATTTTATCCATTGGCCTTTATCCATTGAATTTTATCCATGGAATTTTATCCTTTCAATTGTATCCACTAAATTTTATTAATTGGATTTTATCCACTGAATTTCATCCTTGGAATTTTATCCACAGAATTTTATCCACAGAATTTCATCTGAATTTCATCCATTGAATTTTATCCCTTGACCTTTATCCACTGGATTTTATCCATTAAATTTTATCCATGGAATTTTATACATTGACCTTTATCCACTGGATTTTATTCATTGATCTTTATCCATTGACTTTGATCCATTGAATTCTATCCAGAGAATTTCATCTGAATTTCATCCATGGAATTTTATCCATTGAATTTTATCCCTTGACCTTTATCCAT
>NW_015379411.1:12387-15914 GCF_001522545.3 Parus major
GGAGTTTTCCATGAATCCCTGGGATGAATTTTCCATGAATCCCAGTGGTTTTCCATGAATTCCTGGGATGAATTTTCCATGAATCCCTGGGATGAATTTTCCATGAATCTCAGGAGTTTTCCATGAATCCCTGGGATGAATTTTCCATAAATCCCAGGAGTTTTCCATGAATTCATGAAGTGAATTTTCCATGAATCCCTGGAGTTTTCCATGAGTTCTTGGGGTGAATTTTCCATGAATCCCTGGAGTGAATTTTCCATGAATCCATGGAGTGAATTTTCCATGATTCCCAGGAGTTTTCCATGAATCCATGGGATGAATTTTCCATGAATCCCTGGGATGAATTTTCCATGAATCCCAGTGGAAGACAAAACAAACTGAGCACAGCCAGAAACATTGAACTGATGGAAAAACCCCTTTGGATTTTTGGATTGGGATTTTTGGATTGGGATTTTTGGATTTGGATTTTTGGACTTGGATTTTTGGATTTGGATCCTGATTTTTTTTTCCAGGTTTTGGAGGAGAAATTCCCTGCTGGAATTCTGCTGGAATGGGTTTTCCAGGCACGGCCATCCCTAATTCCAGCACTTCCCAAACTCATCCTGCAGGATTCTTTCCTTCAGGGAAAACCTCTGAAATTCCCTGGAAAACTCCATCCCTCACACCTCCAGGGGGTGGAAAACCAGGATTTGAAACCCAACCCAAAAACTGATCCCAAATCCAAACCTGGGATTTGGGGATTTGGGATCCAAATCCAATCTCTCGTTTGGGTTGGATATTCCCATTTTTCCCTCGATGGGATGGGAATTTTCCGAGTCCTGAGGCCTCCAAAACGTGAATTATTCACCTCCATTTGTCACCTTTTCCCACAGAATTCCCAATCCCGTTTCTTGACGCTCCAGGAAAATCCATCCGGAGCTTTCTGGGAATTCTGGAATTCTCCCCCCCCACCGTTTGATTTCTTCTGTTTCTTTGGAATGATTTTAGCTCGGGCTTGAAAAAAAATCCAGAGGTGCAAAAAACAGCCGGGAATCCATCGGGAGAGGCCAGGAAAGGGCAAATTCCCACCCCAAATGTTCCGGAGGAGATTCCAGAGGGACAGCCGGAGATTCCCGAGTCTCAGGCGGGAGGAGCAGCGAGGGAGGACGGGGAAGGATCAGATCCTGGAACGGGAATTCCCGCGGATCCGGCCGGAGGGAAATCACCCGGAGCGAGGTCGGAGGAGAAGCCGGCGCCGCTTTCCGGGGATGGGAAGGAAGAAGTTGGGGATGAGGCGGAGCTGGAAGTGCGGAAGGAGGATGAGGAGCTCTCTGCTCCCACCGTGGAAGTTCTGGAATCATCTGGAGAAACGCCGGGAGCCGTTCCCAGAACGTCCCCGAGCTCGGACGAGGCTCCCGCGGCATCGCCCGGCACCGAGCCGGCCGCTCCAGAAAAAATTCCCTCTCCTGAGGCTGGGAAAAGCGGCCATGAAACATCCACGGAGAGGAAATGCATCCCAAAAACTCCGGATGCTCCGGGGAAAAAATGGGATGTGGCTGGAGCAGAGAGAGAGGGGACGGCGGAGGAATCCCTGCTGAAAATCGGGGAAAATCCGGGGAAAACTTGGAGCAAGGCTGGGACAGAGGTGGAGAAAACACCTGGAAAAACGTTATCCAAGGGTGGGGAAAACTCTGGGAATGCTGTGGGTGAGATCCCTGTGGGAAGTTCGGTTAAAATCCCACAAAATAAAGGGATGGGAGCAGCGAAATCCGAGGAAAGCCGAGCGGCGGCTCCGGGAATTCCCGGTGCTTCCCTGAAGGAATCTTGTCCTGGGAAACCCCTTCTGAAGGCGGTGGTGTCCATCCCGGATATCCTGAAGCAGAGAATTCCCGTCAGGATCACCGAGCCTTCCCTGGGAAAAGCTGGAGAGCAGAAAATCCCTCCCAGGGCGGGACTGGAGAAGAAAATCCCACCCAAAACCGCGGCTCAGCCGGGAGCTGGGAACGTCCAGTGGAAAGGGAACGGGAATTCCGGAGCGGATGCGCAGGGAGAGAGCGGGAAGAGCTCATCCCAACAGGAAAAGGATTCCCAGCTGGAATCTCGGGCGAGTTCCAAGCAGAGCCAGCAGGGAGAGAGCGGAACGTGCGGCACGAGGGAAGATCCCGGCGGGAATCAGGTGAGGAGAGCGGGAATTCTGCTGTTCCCTGGGATTCTCCAGCTCTGCCTTTCCGGGATTTTCCCTTTTCCATAAATCCCTGGGCCACCAGAGGAGCCGCAGGGCAACCGGTTCCTTTTAGCCAGGGTCAGAAAATCCCATGGGAATTCTTTCAGAAGCGAATCCAAAGGGAATTCCTTGGAGCAGCTCCAAGTGGGAATAAACTCCGTATCCTCTGGGGAGCTGGAATTTGCTTTTCCAAGGCCTGCAGGGATGGAAAAGAGGCTCGGGGACATCCCAGAGCAGCTCCTCGATCCCAGCAAAGCCGTGCTCGCTGAGGATTGGGATTTCCTGGGATTTCATGGAATTTTTTGTCCCGTTTTGCAGGCTCCTGGCAGGGGCGGTGCTGCAGCCTGGAAAAGCGGCGCCGGCGGCGCTGGAAGGCAGAAGGAGGTAAGGATGGAAAAGCGTGGGATTAAAAAGATGGAAAATGGTGGTTTTGACGTTCTGAAGGGTGGGATTGGATGGGATTTAAGGTTTTTTCCAGAGCATTCCAGGATTCTGTGCCATTCCTGCTCTCGGGAATCTCCCGCACTGGGATCACCGTTCCCGTTTTTTCCATCCCATATCCGTGGATCCCGAGGGCTCTGGGATGCTGAATCCCTTCAGGATCATTTTCCCTTTGGATCCCAATTTCCAGGCTCACGGAGCCAGGACCACCAGGAAACCCCAGCCGATCCCATAAATCCATCCCCAAATCCCGGATTCCCAGCTGGTGTTAAATATCCATGGAAATGTGAGGGTAGGACGGAATATTTTGGCAGAAAAAGTAACAAAAATTGGGAATTATTGATGGAAGAAATCTTTTGGGGTGGGGCATCCGTTCCCTTGGAGGCAGAACTTTGAATTGGCAGGAATTATATCCATGGAATTTTACCCATGGAATTTTATCCATTGATTTTTATCAGCTAAATTTCATCCATTGAATTTTATCCATTAAATTTTATTGATTGTTTTTTATCCACTGAATTTCATCCTTGGAGTTTTATCCGTAGAATTTAATCCACTGAATTTTATCCATAGAATTTTCTCCATTGAATTTTATCCAGAGAATTTCATCTGAATTTCATCCATTGAATTTATCCATGGAATTTCATCCACTGAATTTTATCCATGGAATTTTATCCCTTTAATTTTATCCACTGAATTTTATTGATTGGTTTTTATCCACTGAATTTCATCCTTGAATTTTATCCTTGGAATTTTATCCACTGAATTTTATCCACAGAATTTCATCTGAATTTCATCCATGGAATTTTATCCATGGAATTTTATCCCTTGACCTTTATCCACTGAATTTTATCCATTGAATTTTATCCACTGAATTTTATCC
>NW_015379411.1:16882-18905 GCF_001522545.3 Parus major
GAATTTTATCCATTGAATTTTATCCCTTGACCTTTATCCATGGAATTTTATCCACTGAATTTCATCCATTGAATTTTATCTGCCGAATTCCATCCGTTGAGATTTACCTGTTGAATTTTATCCCTGGAATTTTCCCTATGGAATTTTATCCCCTATCAACCCACTGCGATTTTCCCAAAAGACTTTTCCTACCTGCACAAAACCCGAGCTAAATTAAATTAACTTCATCAAATTAATTAATTACTCAGCACAACGCTGCCGTTTCGACCCCCAACGCTTTTTTTTTTTTTTTAATTACTTTTCACCCTCAAATTAAATTTAGGATTAATTTTTTTATTAAAACATTCCTCCCGGAGATTCCAGATTATCATTCCGTTCCCAGGAGGAAGAGCTCTTCCCATTTAACCTGGACGAGTTCGTCACGGTGGACGAGGTGCTGGACGAAGCCGAGTCTCCGGCGACGCCGCGGCGAAACCCCCCGAGGGGGAAGAGAAAAGAAGCTCCCAAATCCAACCCTTCGGAGCCGCCGGCGTCCAAGAAGAGGAAAGGGAAGAGTTGCGGAGCCGAAGGTGAGCTGTCCTTTGTCACCTTGGATGAGATCGGGGAGGAGGAGGAGGAGGACGCGCCGGTGCCGCTGCCGGGCGTCGACCCCCAGGGCCTGGTGGTGGTGGATGAGGTGGTGGAAGAGGAGGAGCTGTCGGAAGCGGTGAAGGATCCGCAGGCGCTGCTGACGCTGGACGAGATCTCGGAGCAGGAGGAGCCGGGTTCCCACGGGAACGGGCCCAGGGTGGAATTTGAGGAGCGGGAGCTGAAGGCCGAGCCCTTGGTGACCGTGGATGAGATCGGGGAGGTGGAGGAGCTGCCCCTCAACGAGCCCGCGGAGCTGAGCGCCGCCGAGGAGGGCAAAGCCAATGCCGGGGATTGCGGCGCCTCCCAGGTGCCCGACGATCCCAACGCCTTGGTGACCGTGGATGAGATCCAGGAGGACAACGAGGACAATCCTCTGATGACTCTGGATGAGGTTAACGAGGATGAGGATGATTTCCTGGCCGACTTCAATCACCTCAAAGAGGAACTAAACTTTGTTACAGTCGATGAAGTCGGCGACGAGGAAGAAGAAAACTCTTTCCCAGGGAAGAACCCGCCTGAAGATGAAGATGATGAAGATATTGTTGCTGTTGCAGGACCAGAGGAAATGGGAATTCTGGGAGATACAAATCCAGAGGAGGAAATGGCTGAAATCTCTAAGCCAAAAGGTGAGGAACATCAAGGCCAGCTTGGACAGGGCTTGGAGCCACCCAGGCTGGTGGAAGGTGTCCCTGTCCATGTCCTTCAGGTTCCTCCCAATCCAAACCATTCCATGACTCCATCATTCCATGATTCTGTTCCGTGATTCCGTGATTCCATGATTCCTTCCCAACGTGCGTTTCTGTCTCCAGCAGCTCAGCTGGGATCAGAAGAGGCAGAACCAAAATCTCAGCAGAAGAAAACGACTTTTCCAGGTGTCCCCAAGACTCAGAGCACTCCCAAAGGTAAATCCAAAGGAATTCCCCCAAAATGCTCCGGCTTTTCTGGGCTGGGAGATTCTTTCCCACCCCTTTGAAAACTCCTTCGGTGCCTCAAAACCTCAGTGAACCCCAAAGGCAGGGCCCAGAATCCGGGGATTCCTAAATTTCCATGGGGTCAGTCCTTCAGGAACTTCCCAAGTTTCCGTGGGGTCGGTTCTTCAGGAATTCCTGAATTTCCATGGGGTCAGTCCTCAAGAATTCCTGAATTTCCATGGAGTCAGTTCTTCAGGAACTTCCCAAGTTTCTGTGGGGTCAGTTCTTCAGGAATTCCTGAACTTCCATGGAGTCAGTCCTTCAGGAATTTCCCAAGTTTCCATGGGGTCGGTTCTTCAGGAATTGTTCCAACTTCCATGGGGTCAGTCCTTCAGGAATTCCTGAATTTCCATGGGGTCAGTCCTTCAGGAATTCCTGAATTTCCATGGGGTCAGTTCTTTGGGAATTCCTGAATTTCCATG
>NW_015379411.1:19633-21565 GCF_001522545.3 Parus major
ATTTCCATGGGATTTCTCACTCTATTCCCAGAAAACGCCGTGTTTATTGGGAATGTTGGTGACATTGATGAACTGAAACGAGGCAGGGCCCAGCTTGGGTGAAAACCTTGATTTTTTGGAATAATAAAGAACCGTAATTTCCCCCTGAGGAATCCCAAATTCCCCAGATTTGGTTGGAATATTTCTTGGATCTGTGGAATATCTCATGGTGATTTGGTGTCTCCTCAGCTCTGGATATCCTGGTCCCAAAGGCCGGATTCTTCTGCCAGATCTGCTCCCTCTTCTACGCCGACGAACCCTCCATGATCAACCACTGCAGGACCTCCCTGCACCGGCAGAACATGGAGGTACCACCAGGAAAACGGGAATATCCCCCCAAAAATCCTTGGATTCCAGAATTCCCTGGGTGTTCAGCTTTGATGGGGTGTGGGAATGTGGAATATTTTCATTCCGTGCCCAGGTTGTTGGGAATTCTGATGGTTGAGATTCGGCCGCGTTCCAATCTGGAGCTTCCCGTGTCAAAGGGAGGCAAATTTGGGAGGTTTGATGGGGTAAATCCCACCTTGGAGGAGCTGAGTGGACCTCAAGCTGTTCCTGGTTCAGGTTTTTTGGGAATAACCCTGGAAAATCCCTGCAGCACCAACTCTTCTCCCTTTTCCACAGAAATTCATGGCCAAACAGCAGGATAACGACGGGGAGGAGCCGAGCTCCAGGTGATGGAACTTCCCCAGGAAGGAAACGTCGGGGCCAGTCAGTTCTGTGTGTTTGGATTTCGTTTGGGGTCGGGAAGGAACATCCATGGTGGAAAAAAAAAAAATTGGAGTTGGGAACAGACTAAACCCAAAGCAGGAGAGGGTTGGATTTGTGTCTCCGATCATCCCAGCGTGGGAAGAGACTGTTGTGGGCCAGGAAATAAATGTTCTCTCTGTATAGTTACCCCAGGGATTGAGTTTGGGGTCATTCCGTGGGGTTTGGAGATTCTGGATGATCCGGGAGATCGATGGAGAGAGCCACGGGAAGGGTCTGGAACTCCAGGAGAGGCTGAGGGAGCTGGGGAAGGGGCTCAGCCTGGAAAAAGTGAGGCTCAGGGGGAGAATTCTGGCTCTGGAAAACTCCCTGGATTCTTGGAGCCAGGTGGGAGCTGGGATCTGCTCCCAGGGAACGGCCTCGAGCTGTGCCAGGTTGGATTTTGGGAGAATTCCATTTTGGAAAGGGCTGTCCAGCCCTGGCAGGGGTGGGGTCCCCAACCCTGGGGGGATTTCACACCCTGTGGCACTTGGGGACACGGACACCGCTGGCCTGGGCACTGCTGGACTCGATGGTCTCAGAGGGATTTTCCCAATTCCATGATTCCATGAATCCCTGCCCTCAACCCAAACAATTCCATGAATCCCAACCCACCCCCAGCCCTCTCAGTTCCACGGTGACATTCCAAACTTGGGGACCTCTCTGGAACACTCAGCCCCTCCTGGGCCTCAGCAGCAGCCGACAGAAGATCCACGGGAATCCAGGAATTCCTTTCATTCCTTTCATTCCTTTGCCCGGAGCTTGGGGCACCCTCTGCGTTTTTGGGAATTCAGCCAGGTGGGTCGGAAGGGGAAACGCGGAATAACTCTGGGAATGCTGAAGTTTTCTGGGATCAGCGCTGGGGACCGGAGAGCGGCCGTGGGTGAGGGAAAGGTGGCCCTGGCACCGATGGGGAGGGCAGGGATGTGTTCTCTGCTCCATTGGGCACAGCTCCTGGTCAGGAAAGTCATTCCCACTGGGACATCTCCTGGTGGATTAAATCTTCCCATTGGGACAGAGTTTTGTATCCACTGGTTTTCCCTTCCCGTTCTTGGTGTCTCTTGGCTTTTCCCTGGAATGGGTCTTGGTTGATGGGTTCTTCCATCTGAGACATCTCCTGGTTGATGGATTCTTCCATGTGAGACA
>NW_015379411.1:23865-25738 GCF_001522545.3 Parus major
GCTCTTGGGATCTGATGGATTCCCCATGGAACAACTCTTGGGATCCATTGGATTCCTCGTGGAACAACTCTTGGGATCTCTTGGATTTCTCTTGGGATCCACTGGGTTCCCCTTGGCAGAACTCTTGGGATCTCTTGGATTCCCCATGGAACAACTCTTGGGATCTGTTGGATTCCCCATGGCCCTGTTCTTGGGATCTGCTGGATTCCCCATGGCACCGCTCTTGGGATCTGCTGGATTCCCCATGGCACCGCTCTTGGGATCTGATGGATTCCCCATGGCACAACTCTTGGGATCCATTGGATTCCCCATGGAACAACTCTTGGGATCCACTGGGTTCCCCTTGGAACAACTCTTGAGATCTGATGGATTCCCCATGGAACAACTCTTGAGATCTGTTGGATTCTCCTTGGCACCATTCTTGGGATCCACTGGGTTCCCCTTGGAACAACTCTTGGGATCTCTTGGATTCCCCTTGGCTCCACTCTTGGGATCTCTTGGATTCCCCTTGGCTCCACTCTTGGTTGGCGAATCCTTCCTGCTGGGACAGATCCTCGCACCCGTTGCCTTTCCCCTGGCCCAGCTCCCGGTGCCTCCCGGTTTTCCCTTGGCCCAGCTCCCGGTGCCTCCCGGTTTTCCCTTGGCCCAGCTCCCGCTCCATGAACTCTTCCACCTGGGACATCTCCTGGGAGATCAGCTCCAGCCATCGGGACAGGTCTCTGTATCCATGGGCTTCCCCCTGGCTCATCCCTTGGGACCTCTCTGTGTTTCCTCGGGATCCCTGTGGATCTCTTCCGTGTCCCCCTTGGCACAGCCCTCAGGAAGCGCAGAATTCCCACTTTTCCTGCTCCAACATCCCCTGTCCCTCCCGGGAGCGGAGCCTCCGCAGCCCTCGGGCCGGCCGGGAGTTGGGATTCGGCTTCTCCGGAGGGATCCGGGAGCTGCTGCTGTCCTGGGAACGACCCTGAACCCTTTGGGGTCACAGCGGGATCGGGGCACACGTCACAACGGGACATCCCAGCGCCCCAACAACCACAGCAACAACACCTTCTGGAACCTTCTGGAACCTTCTGGAACCTTTGGGAACCTTGTGGATGTGCAGCCCCGGGGAGGAGGATCAGGGTGAAATCCCAGCTCTGGAAGAGCCTGGCTGGCTCTGACCCCGCTCCTCCCGTGGGGTGCGGGGAGGTTTCCCGGCAGGATTCCTGCCTGGAAAAGCCACGGCGCCTTTAAGGCATCACCAAGCGGGGTTTGGCGGCCGCAGCAGGAAATTCCTGACATCCCGGGAAGCGCTGAGCCAGCCGAATCCAGAATCTGGAGCCTGGAAGAGTGCCAGGAGCACTTGGGAATTCTCCAAACCTCGAAAGTGCCGTGACGTGGAGCCGCTCCTCCTGGAGCCGCTCCAGAGCCTCGACGGAACAAAAACCTTCCCAGCATCCAGCCCTTGGAATTGCTGGATTCCCTGGGAATCGGGCAGGGAATGCTCCGTCCCCGCTGCCAGGGGGTGGTGAAGGAGCATCCCAGGGGGATGAGGATCCAAAGGATCCCGGAGCAGCTCCAGAGCCACAGGGACCCGTCCCTCTCCTTCCAGAGGGAGCAGGGATGAGGACAAGGGACAGGGATGGCTCCGGCGCCTGCGGGAGATCCCAATAAAAGCAGGGAAAGCCGAGCCGGGAATGTTTTTTTCGGGGTGGAAAAGGAGCGCGTGTGAGCCCCCGCGCAGGGTGGGGGGAGAGGCAGGACCCAGAGCCCCTTCCCCGGCACCCGGAGCCGCTCCCGGGGCACCCCCGAGAGGGGTCGGGGCCGGGGGCCGCCCCTCGCCGCCGGCTTCGGCCCCGCTCCGCCCGCAGCGGCGGCTCCGGGACCTCCCGGG
>NW_015379412.1:0-1321 GCF_001522545.3 Parus major
CCGCGCCCCCCCAAACCTCGGGACGCGTCCAGGTGCAGCACAGCAAAACCTTTATTGTTTAGAAAATCATTTTAAAAACAAACTTGGGGGGGCACCCCCGAAATAACACAGACCCCCGGTGGGGGAGGGGCGGGGGTACCCCAAAGTAACACTAATGGCGGGGGGAGGGGCACCCCAAATGAACACGAACCCCCCCGCGAGGGCGGCACCCCAAAATCCCAGCCTGTGGTGGGGGGAGGGGAAGGTGGGGACCCCCTCACCCCCCCCAAGGTGGTTTTGGGGTGATGGGGGAGGGGTGGCACCCTGGGACCCCCCCGGGGATGAATTTTGGGGGGGTGGCAGCACCGGTTTGGGGGTCCCACAGGTGTGAGGGGGGTTGGGGAGGGGGTGCATGGGAAGGGTCGGGAGGGTTTTGGAGTCCCCAGGGTGGTTTTGGGGTCCCAAGAGTGATTTTGGGGTCCCCAGGGAGGTTTTGGGGTCCCCAGGGGGATTTTTGGGTCCCCAGGTTGTTTTTGGGATCCCCAGGGTGGTTTTGGGGTCCCCAGGGAGGGTTTTGGGGTCCCAAGAGTGATTTTGGGGTCCCCAGGGTGGTTTTGGGGTCCCCAGGTTGATTTTGGGGTCCCCAGGGGTGGTTTTGGGGTCCCCAGGACGATCTTGGGGAGCCCCCATCCCCTCCCAGAGGCGTCCGGCAGCTGGAACTCGCCAGGACTTTGATGTTTCGGGGATTCCAGGAGGGATTTTGGGGCGCAGGGAGGGATTTTGGGGCGCAGGGAGGGATTTTGGGGTCCAGGGAGGGATTTTGGGGTGCAGGGAGGGGCTCAGGGGGGGTTTTGGGGTGCCCGGATTTGGGGAGGGGGCTCAGAGGAAGGCGTCGCACCACTCGCGCAGGCAGCCCGAGCAGTCGCGGCTCTGTTTGGCGTTGGCCCCGCACGTCTCCTTCAGCCACTCCCGGAACAGCTCCTCGTCCTTGCGCAGCACCAGGAACTGCCCCAGCACCACGTAGGCCTGGCCCGGGGACAGCCGTGTCACCCTGGCCTTGGGGACATGGCCGGTGTCCCCTCCCTGACCCTCCTCAGCCTCCCCCGGGGGCTCCTGTGCCACCCCCGCCCCGGCTGCTCCTCTGGGACCCCTCCCCAGCGGGGTCCTGCTGTGCCAGCCTTGCCTCAGCGTCCCCAAAGCCCTGGAGATGTCCCCAAAGCCCTGGAGATGTCCCCAAAGCCCTGGAGGGGTCCCCAAAGCCCTGGAGATGTCCCCAAACCTGTGGTGATGTCCCCAGGTGTCCCCAAAAACCCTGGGAATGTCCCCAAAACCCCAGGAATGT
>NW_015379412.1:3332-4686 GCF_001522545.3 Parus major
TCCCGCCTCAGGCCGCTGCCGCTACGCACTGACGTCACATCCGGCGGCGCCCCGTGCTGACGCCACTTCCGGCGGCGCGCGCGCAGAAACCACCGAGGCGCAGGCGAGGAGCGGCGGCCGCGCGGGGGCGCTCCGGGATCATAGAGAGGAGCCGGGTCCTCCCAGGTGTTCCGGTCACCGGGAAAAGGCTCCAGGTGCTCCCGGGAGCCCCGGAAACACCTCCGGGACCATCCCGGGGCCTCCCGGATCCCCGGACAGCGCCTGCAGGGCCCTCCCGGGATCCCCCGCTCACCCCCAAAATTCCCCCCCGCGCTCCCGATTCTCCCCAGAGGAGCCTCAAAGAGACCAAAAGCGGCGATTCCGGCCCAAAATCGAGCCCAAAAAATGGGGAATTTTTATTAAATCCATGGGAAATGTTGAAAATGTAACGGGTCAGAAGGTCGGGAAGGGAAACCCCGGGAAAGCAGCGGGAAAAGAGACGGAGTTGGGGGAAAAAAGGGAGTTTTGGAGAAGAAAGGAAGGATTTGGGGGCAAAAAAATGGGGAAAAATTTAAGATTTTGGGACAAAATCCAAGTTTGGGGGCACAAAGGAGGGAATGAGGAGAAAGGAGAGGAATTTGAGGGCAAAACCGGAGGATTTTGAGATAAAAAGAGGGACTTGGGGGGAAAAAAATGGTGAAAATTAGGGAAAATAAAAGGATTTGGGGCAAAACCGAGAAATTTGGGAAGGAAGGAAAAATTTAGGGAGAAAAACGGCGAATTTGGGAGGAAAAAAAAAGGATTTTCCCGCCCATTATGCAAATAAAACAAACTCCCGCCTAAAATGCAAACAAGCACTTTCCTAATTTGCATAAAGGAGGGGCGCTTTGACCACGCCCATATGCAAATGAGGTCGATGAGGCCACGCCCCTCTCGGATTTAAAGCGGCGCGGGCGGAATTGGGGCCCGTTTTTGGGGCAGAACCGCGGGAATTTGGGGTTTTCCCGCGCTCCCCACAATCCTGTCCGGGGGGGGGAGGGGCTGAACCCCATTTTGGGGGTGAATTTGGGGGTCCCGACCCCTCCTCAGGCCTCGTCCTCGCTCAGGAGGAGGTTGGGGACCCCCTTGGAGATGGGGAAGCGACGCCCCGAGTCCGGGCACTGCAGGGAGCCCTCGAGCACCTCCACCTGCGCGGGAATTTGGGGGGTTTTTGGGGGTCCCGGGGGGTTTTTGGGGGTCCCAGGGGGTTTGGGGACCCCCCCCGGGGGTTTTGGGGACCCCCCTGACCTCGAGCAGGACGTGGTGGACGCGGCGCAGGAATTCCTCGTCGCCCTCGTAATTGGGGAGGGGCTCGGGGGGCAGCTCCGAGGGGTGC
>NW_015379412.1:6866-8580 GCF_001522545.3 Parus major
ACAGGATTGGGGGAACTTGGGGGGAACTGGGATAACTGGGGGGGAACTGGGATAACTGGGACTGGGGGAACTGGGACTGGGGGAACTGGGAGGGACTGGGGGAACTGGGCGGAAACTGGGGGGGAACTGGGATAACAGGACTGGGATAACAGGACTGGGATAACCGGAGGGGGAACAGGGATAACGCGGGCGGGTTACCGGGGACACCGAGAGCGGAACCGGCGCTGTCACCGGGGCTTTAACGGGGGAAAATTCCCGGGGGAGCTCAAGGGGAGGAGCCCCGAACCCCGGGGGGAACGGGAGAGGAACCCCGGGGGAACGGGGGGAACGGTGGCACCGGGAGCGGGGAAGGCGGCGGGGCCGTTCCGGGGCCCGGGGGAGCCGCGCTGTCCCCTCCCGGTGTCCCGGGGGTGTCCCGGGGCTGTCCCGGTGCCCACCTCGATCCGCAGGGGGAAGCCGCCCCCGGGCCGCAGCCCCGGCACGTGAGAGCTCAGCAGGTTGTGGGTCAGCAGCTTCATGGCGACGCTTCCGCTTCCGGTGCGTCACTTCCGGGAAGAAGCGGTTACCGTGGCAACGGGGCGGGGCCTCGCTTAAAGGGGCCGCAGCACAAAAGGAATTTCCCACCGTCCCGCAGGTCAGAGCCCCCTCCCCAAACTCCCCAGGGACCCCCCAAAGGACCGAGACCCTTCCCCAGCGCCCTCTCCCCACAGCGCTGCCCCCCGGGGTGACCCCGCCCCTTCATTTTTGGGGGTCCCCACTCACCCAGAGGATCCCAGCCCCCATTTCGGGCTCGTTTTTCCCCATTTTTTGGGTTTTTACCCCCTCAACAGCCTCCTGCTGACCCCCCAAAACCTCAAACCCCACCCCAGGACCCTCCTTCAGGCCCCCAAATACGACCCCCCCTCATTTTGTGGTGTCATTTCCCCTCTTTTGACTCCCCCACCCCCCAATATTCCCCCAAATTCCCAATTCCCTTCTCCCCCTCATTTTGGGGCGTCCCCAGGGGTCTGTGACACCCCCAAATCCCGAGTGGGGGTAACACCAGACCCCCCTAAATCACAAACAAAGGCAAGGGCACAAATGCAATTCATTTATTCCACATTTGGGGGACACCCCAAGAACAAAAATCCCCCAAAACAGAGCAGGGATGGAAAAAAAAACCCCCCCCAAACTTGAGAGCGGGGAGGGGAACCGGGATAAAAACCCAACAAAACCAGTGAGGGCAGCCAAGTGTGAGACCCCCACCCAAAATGGGGGTCCCGAAGCTGCCGGGGGAGGGGCTGGGGGGGTTTTTGGGGGGTCACTGACGGACGTAGGGGAAGCTGAGCAGGAGCCCCTCGTACTCCCCCACCTTGAGGGTCTCCAGCTGCAGCTCGGGGTTGCCGGCGGCGACGGGGCCGGTGCTGTAGCGCAGCGTGGCCGTGCTGGGCAGGGAGGGGTCCTCGGGTTGTCTTTTGATGGAGAAAGGTTTGAGTTGGGTTCCGTGAGGGTTCAGCACCAGCAGGAATCGCTCGCTCTGGTCCCAGCGCCGCAGAACCGCGATGGCGGCGCCGGCGCTCACCGCCTGAGCCTCCCCCAGCAGCAGCGAGCGCTCGCGGGGCCGCAGTGACGACAGAGCCCGGCACAGCTCCAGAGCGGCTGGGGGCTGAAATTGGGGAGGGGTCGGGGGTCCCCCAAAACGCGACCCCATTGAGGGGGGGGGGCAGAGGACCCA
>NW_015379412.1:11586-12678 GCF_001522545.3 Parus major
GGGTGTCAGACTCACGCTCCAGCCCAGCCCCACGGAGGAGGAGTTGGGGGAGTTGAGGAAGTTGAGGAGGTCCCTGATGGCTCCTTCGGGGGATTCGGCCTCGGGTTTGGGCTCCAGGGCTCTCAGGAAGGGCCCCAGCAGCAGCTGCGGCCTCTGCAGAACCTTCCAGGGCTGCTCCAGCCGTGTGCCCCCCACCAGCACCCTGAGAACGGCACCGCGTCAGGGGAGCACCCCAAAAACGGGGGGAGCAACCCCAGCACCCCAAAAATGGGGGGGAGAGATCAGGGGAATGCCCCCAGCACCCCAAAAATGGGGGTGGGGAGCAGGGGAGCAACCCCAGCACGCCAAAAACGGGCAAGGGGATCAGGGAGCACTCCAAAAATGGAGGGGAGCAACCCCAGCACCCCAGAAACGGGGGGAGCAACCCCAGCACCCCAAAAACGGGGGAGGAGCAACCCCAGCACCCCAAAAACTGAAGGGGGAGCAACCCCAGCACCCCAAAAACGGGGGGGAGCAACCCCAGTACCCCAAAAACTGAAGGGGGAGCAACCCCAGCACTCCAAAAACGGGGGGAGCAACCCCAGCACCCCAAAAATGGGCAGGAGGAGCAGGGAGCACCCCAAAAATGGGGGAGGAGCAACCCCAGCACCCCAAAGATGAGGGGGAGCAACCCCAGCACCCCAAAAACTGAAGGGGAAGCAACCCCAGCACCCCAAAAATGGGGGGGAGAGATCGGGGGAATGCCCCCAGCACCCCAAAAATGGGGGGGAGCAACCCCAGCACCCCAAAAATGGGGGGGAGCAACCCCAGCACCCCAAAAACGGGGGGGGAGCAGCCCCAGCACCCCAAAAATGGGGGGGGGAGCAGGGGAGCAACCCCAGCACCCCAAAAACTGAAGGGGGAGCAACCCCAGCACCCCAAAAACGGGCAGGGGGATCAGGGAGCACCCCAAAAATGGAGGGGAGCAACCCCAGCACCCCAAAAATGGGCAGGGGGATCAGGGAGCACCCCAAAAACGGGGGGGAGCAACCCCAGCACCCCAAAAACAGGCAGGAGGAACAGGGGAGCACCCCAAAAACCAGAGGGAGAAAC
>NW_015379412.1:14219-17814 GCF_001522545.3 Parus major
CCTCCCTTCCCCAGTTTTGGGGTCCCCCTCCCCAGTTTTGGGGTCCCCCTCCCCAGTTTTGGGGTCCCCCCAGCCCCACCTTCGCTCTTGGCCTCCTCCAGGAGGGCAGAGAAGTCCTGCATGGTGCCCAGGGCCGGGTCCAGCTCCTTCAGCGAGGGGATTTTGGCTCCTGAAGGTTTTGGGGGGTACAGGGGCCCCAGCACCACCCCCCCCATCTGCAGCTTGTCCCTCAGGTACCCCAAACGTTTCTCCACACCTGGAGGAGGGAAAAAACAGGGACTGAACCCCAAAATCCCCCCCTGAGATCCCAAAACCGACCCAGGGGTCCCAAAAAGTCCTCCCAGGATCTCACAAATCACCCCAGGGGTGGGGAAAGCTCCAAAATCCCCAAGATTTGGGGGCTCCCTCAGATTTTGGGGAACCCCAAAGATCCCAAAACTCCCCCGAAGTGGGGGGATGCCCCCAAATTGCTGAGTCATTTCTCCCCCAGGCCCTTTTAAGCAGGGTTGGGGGGTCCTGTCTGATCCTGTGGTTGTTTTTGGGAATTCCTCCTGGGAATAAACCCCAGGATCCTCCTGACAGGTGTTGGGGGGCACTGAAATGAATCCTCCCCCAAAAACCAGCCTTGGATTCCTTTTGGGGGTCCCTTAATGGGGCCTCCCCGCACTCCCAGGAGAGCCCCAAACCCTCCTGGGATCCCCCCAAAACCCTAAAAAACATCACAAACCTCCCCAAATCCCGGCTGGACGCTCCCTGAACTCCCCCAATTCTCCTTTAGGGACCCCCCAAACTCCCCAGGGCCAACATGGGACCCCTCAAACTCCCCCAGGGGACCCCCCCAAACCTCCCAAGACCCCCCAAACTCCTCCAACCCCAACACACCCCTAAGGGACCCCTCAAACTCCCTCAGGGGACCCCCCCAAACCTCCCAAGACCCCCCAAACTCCTCCAGCCACGCTCTGAGAACTCCTCCAAGCCCAACACACCCCTAAGGGACCCCTCAAACTCCCCCAGGGGAGCCCCCCAAACCTCCCAAAGACCCCCCAAACTCCTCCAACCCCAACACACCCCTAAGGGACCCCCCCAAACCCTTCATGGGACCCCCCAAACCCTTCATGGGACCACCCCCCCCTCACCTTTCAGGTTCTCCCCGAAGGCTTTTGGGGGTGCTCTGTAGAGCGCCCCGAGTTCCCACCAGGCTTTGGAGGGCAGGGGCTGGCAGCGAGGGGCCTGGGCCACGATGGCAGCGGCGGCCCCCAACATCCCGAGCCAGCCCACCCAAAAAAGCACGAGCAGAACCATCCGGGCCCGGGCCCAGGGCGCCGTCCCGGCCTCCCTCAGCAGCTCCTCCTTGCCCAAGCCCGTGAATTTGGGGCTCCCCGAAGCTCCGGCTCCTCCTAAAGCCGCTTCTTCTTCTTCTTCGGGGGGGATTTTCATCACCAGCCCGTTCTTCTCGCTGCCCGGCCGCGATTCCGGGGGCGGGATGGGGTCGCGGTGGGGCCGGGGCCGCTGCGGCTCGGGCTCGGCCGCCGCCATCGGCTCCTTCTCGGCCTCCAGCGCCGACAGCTCCAGATCCCGGGGCGGCGACTCGGGCTCCATCTGGCCGATAAATCGGAGCCCAAAAATATTCAGGGACGCTCCTCCCGCTGCCTCAGGGCACCTCAAAAGGGTTCGGGCGGGGTTGGACTTCCCCCCTCCCACACAAACGGGACTTTGAACCCCAACTTTGCCCCTTCTTTTTCAAGGGATCCAAAGGTGCGGCCCGCACCCCAAAACCTCTCCGGTGTCCCCCTAAAATGCTCTTAGGAGGGGTTTCAAGCTCCTCTTGGGTATCTAAAAACCCCCGGGGACCCCAAAACCGTCACAAGGGGCCCCAGGAGGCCCCGAAATCTTTCAAGGTCTCGCGGCCTCCCCCAGCGCCTTCACAGGGCCCCTCCTTGAACACCCAAATCTGCCCTTGCAGGGGGATCTCGAGCCCCTCCCGCGCACTTCAAGAACCCCTGGGCGCCCCGATATTCTCATGGGGAAGCCAAGAGCTGCTGGCGCACCCCAGAAATTCCCCCCGGAGCCCCGCACCCCCTCAGGGCCGCCGCTACCTCCGCGCAATCCTCGTGACGGGAGGGGGACGCCCGGCTCAGCCTTTTATACTCGGCTCAAGCCACGCCCACCCCGGCTGTGGCCACGCCCCCAGAACCGCCCCCGGCGCCGCTGAGGCGCCCGGGCAGGGCGGATCAAAGGCTACGAGGCGGGGGGGGGGGACCGGACACGGCCCGGGGCAAACGGGGCGGGACCGAGCCCTGGAGGGCGCATTTTGGAGTCTCTGATTCCCACCACGCTTCAGCGGGACGCCAGTTATGGGGGGCGCGCCCCTTTTCTTCTCCCGGAGGGGTCTCGACACCCCCGTCCTTTTTGGGGTCCCCCCCACGCGCCGCCATTTTGCTGCACCCCCAAGCAGCCGCCATTTTGCTCTTAGAACAGGCTCTATTCATCTCCGCTGGACGCCTCCATTTTGTTGTACCCCGGGGGTGCGCTATTTACGGGGTTCCCCCATCCAGCGGTCCGCACGGGGCCTCCTCACCGGCAGCCGTGTAGAAAGATCCCCGCTGCCTCTTACGGAGGTTTCCAGCCCTTTGTGGCGGGACAGGACGGCGCCACAATCACCCCTCTCCTACCTCCGCGCGCATAATGGTTCATCCCACAGCGCCCTCACGGTCCCGCCTAAAGCTCAGCCAATCAGCGCCGCGCTCCGCCGAAAGTAGCCGAGCGCCGGAAGCGTCGCTATGGCAACGAGCGGAAGTCCCGCTCTCCCCCGGAAGTGGCGGCGCGGCCATGGGCGCCTCGAAGAAGCACCGGGAGCGCGGCGGGGCCGAGGCGGCCGAGGAGGCTCCGGGAGCGGCCGGGACGGGCGGAGGCGGCAGCGCGGGGCGGCCCCGCGAGCACCGCAAACACCGGCACCGCGGAGGGGAGCGGCGGGGGAAGCGCAGCCGCTCCCGGGGGGAACGCGGTGGCTCCGGGGGAGGCTCCGGTTCCTCCCGGCGCGGAGGCCCTGAGGAGCCCGGGAGGAGCGGCCATGGCCGGGGAGGCTCCGAGAACGAGCGGAGAGCCAAGAGGGAGAGGAAGGAGGAGCGGGAGGAGCCCGGTGAGGGCGGGGAGGGATTTGGGGAGGGTCTGAAGGTGAATTTGGGGCATTTTGGGGGGGTTTGAGGTGCAATTAAGGAGATTTTGGGGAGGTTTTGATGCACCCGGGGGTGATTTGGGGGTTTGAGGGGGGCAGCTTTGGATGGGGGAGGCTCCAGGGGGATTTTGGGGGCTTAAAAAAGAATTTTGGGGGGGTTAAAGGAGATTTTGGGGGGTTAAAAAGAATTTTGGGGGGTTAAAGGGGATTTTGGGGGATTAAAGGAAAATTTGGGGGGTTAAAGGAAAATTTTGAGGGGTTAAAGGACAATTTTAGGGGTTTAAAGGGGAATTTCAGGGGGTTAAAGGAGAATTTTAGGGGTTTAAAGGGGAATTTCAGGGGGTTAAAGTAGAATTTTGAGGGGATAAAGTGAATTTTGGGGGGTTAAGGGAGAATTTTGGGGGCTTAAATGAGAATTTT
>NW_015379412.1:20556-21555 GCF_001522545.3 Parus major
ATTTTACAGCTAAAATTCTGATTTTTATGGCATTTTTTTTGGGTTTTTCCCCCTTAAAAATCTTGTTTTGTCCAGGATTTTTGGGAATTGTGGAGCTGCTGGAAAATTTATGTGAAATTTGAATGTTTTCAATCCAAAACTTCCTAAAAATTACAAAATCTAAGATTATTTTAGAGAAAAATCTGAAAAATTTAAGATTTTCGGTTTGAAATCTTTCCTTAAAAACAAATTTTTGAGTTAAAACGAGGAATTTTTGAGCCTGAAACTCAAATCACCTCCAGATTTTTCAATATTTTGAATTTTAATGTGATTTTTAGGGATATTCCCTCAAAAAAAACCCTAAAAACGATGATTTTAAACCTTAAATTTTGCCTTCCTGTGCTAAATTTTCCCCGTGTGGTGCCAAAATCACGAATTTTTACCCTAAAACCCCCATCCCACCCCGATTTTTAGGGATTTTGGGGTCGTTTGGGGACCGACCCCGATTTTTAACAACATTCCCAAAAAATTCCGGGAGAATTTCAGGAAAAACCCAACAATTCCGGAGCCGTTTGGGGCCGTTTTTAACCCAAAAATTGAGATTTTCACCTCGTTTTTTTCCCTTCAATAAAACCCCCCAGGTTCCTTTTTTTTTGGGGGGTGTCCCGTGTTGTCCCCAAGTGTCCCCAAGTGTCCCCAAGTGTCCCCAGACTGGTTTGACTGGGAGGATTTGCAGGCCAAGCTGCTGGAGGAGATGGATCAGGAGTTCGGTGTCAGCCCCTTGGTGGAGGAGGAGTTCCAGCGGCGGCGGCGGGTGAGGGACACCGGGGACGTTTGGGGACATTGGGGACATTGTTTGGGGACATTTGGGGACAGGCCATGACCCCTCTGTCCCCTCCAGGAGCGTTACAGTGCCCGGGACCTGCAGGGGCTGACGGTGGAGCACGACCCGGCCTCGATCCCCGAGGGACAAACGCTGGTGCTGACCCTGAAGGACAGGGGTCAGTGGGGACACTGGGG
>NW_015379413.1:0-4962 GCF_001522545.3 Parus major
GGGGGTTCAGGAGGGTGGGACCGGGTTTGTGATGTTTGTGATGTTTGATTTTTGTGATTTCTGTGATGTTTCTGATGTTTATGATGTTTGTTTGTGATGTTTATGATGTTTGTGATTTTTATGGTATTTATGATTTTTTTGGTGATTTTTATGATGTTTATGATATTTGTTTATGATATTTATGATATTTGTTTGTGATGTTTGTGCTGTCTGCTGCCCATTTTCTGTCCCGTTGGTCCCAGGCCGATTCCCCTGCCCACCCCCAAGGTTCCTTTCCTCCCCATCCCTCTCCCCCAGGTCCCCCCAGCATGGAGAAATTCGGGATGAACTTCGGGGGCGGCCCCAGCAGGAAGGAGCTGCTGGAGACCATCGAGACGCAGAAACAGCAGCTCCTGCGCTTCCAGGCGCGCCTCAAGGACGTCGTCCTGGCCTACAAGAGCCTCCTGAAGGAGAAGGAAGCTCTGGAAGCCAGCCTGAAGGTTCTGTCCGTGTCCCCCGAGGGGAAGCCGGCGGTGTCACCGCCCGGGGAGCGCCGGGGCGAGGCCACCGCGGGGCCGGACAGCGAGGGCGCCGAGGAGGAGAAGGCGTCCCGGGGAGCGGAGGAGGCGAGCGGCTCCGAGAGCGGGGAGCCGTGTCCCAGGGAGCCGTGTCCCGGTGAGCCGTGTCCCGGTGAACCGTGTCCCGGTGAGCCGTGTCCCGGGGAGCCAGAGCGGCGCCCGCAGCAGCTGCAGGCCCAGCTGGCCACGCTGACGGCCGCGCTGGCCACGCTGACACGGGAAAAATCCCGCGTGGAGGCCTCGTACCGGGCGGAGCGGCTGCAGATGAGGCGGGAGCTGGAGGAGGCGGCCGGCAGGGACGCGGAGCTGCAGGAGCAGCTGGCCCAGACCCGCGGGCGCCTGGCCGAGCAGCAGCGCGAGCGCGAGCGCGAGCAGGGCGACCACGGGCTGATGCTGCGTGAGCTGCAGGAGCTGCTGCGCTCGGAGCGAGAGGCGCGGCGCAGCGCCGAGCTGCAGCTGCAGCAGGCACAGGAGGCGCTGAGCCCAGGAGCCGCCGAGCGAGCCCAGGGCCACCACGAGCGGCAGCTGAGCCGGGAGCTGGAGGAGCTCCGGCGGGAGCTGCAGGGCCTGCGGGAGGAGAACGGCAAAGCCGACCCGCGCATCCAGGAGCTGCAGGAGGAGATGGCCGCCCTCAAGAACCACTTCCAGCTGCAGCTGGTGCAGGAGATGAAGAAGGTGATTCCTGGCTGGGAGTGAGGGACTGAGGTGGGGTTTGGGGCTGGAGGAGCCAAATTCCCTCTCCCAGTCTCTGCTGGAGTCCAAAGCGTCCTGGCTCGGATTGATGGGGTGACAATCCTGGGGAACAGCTCTCAGTGGGATGTACCCAAGGAGTGGGGCTGGAGTGGGACAGTTCCCCTCCCAGTGCCTCAGGTTCCAGGAGGTTTGAAATAAATGGCCCAGAGCAGCTGGGGCTGCCCCTGGATCCCTGGCAGTGGCCAAGGCCAGGCTGGAGCCTGGGGCTGGGAGCAGCCTGGGCCAGTGGGAGGTGTCCCTGCCATGCCAGGGGGGCACTGGGGGGGTTTGGGGGTCCCTTCTATCCCAAACCATCCCAGGATTTTAAACACACAAATCCCCAAAAAGCCAGGGCAGGGAGGTGTCTCAGGCAGGATTCCCGGGGTGGGGAGGGCCCCTTGTTTGGAGCAGAGCAGGGCCCAGGTGGGACCCCAGGTATAACCCCAGGTGTGACCCCAGATGTGACCCCAGATGTGACACAGCTGTGACCCCAGCTGTGACCCAGATGTAACCCCAGGTATAACCCCAGCTGTCCCCCAGGTGTGACCCAGGTGTGACCCAGGTGTGACCCCAGCTGTGACCCTAGGTATAACCCCAGCTGTCCCCCAGCTGTCCCCCAGGTGTGACCCCAGCTGTCCCCCAGCTGTCCCCAGCTGTCCCCCAGCTATCCCCCAGCTGTCCCCCGCGCTGCCCTCACCCCGCCGTGTCCCTGCAGACAGCGCAGGCGGAGGAGCAGCTGCGGCAGCGCTCGCAGCGGGAGGAGCAGCGCGTGGCCGAGCTGGAGGCGCAGGTGGCGCAGGTGTCCGAGCTGCTGGGCACCTACGAGAAGGCCAAGCAGAGGGACCAGGGCACCATCCAGAGGCTCAAGGACCGCCTGGTGCAGCTGGACCTGGAGAACAAAACCTTGGCCATCGCCGCCTCCAGCCGCTCCCTGGGCGAGGTGGCCGTGGAGGAGACCACCCTGGACGTGAACGTGCTCAAGGAGAAGATGGAGAAGCTGCGGAAGCTCCTGCAGGCGGCGGCCGGGAAGGGCCCGGCGGGGCCGGAGCCACCGGAGCCACCGGAGCCACGGGAACCAGAGGAGCCACCGGAGCCAGCCCCGGGCAGCGGGGACGGGGACAAGGCCGCGGGCGGGCACTGCCAGCAGGAGCTGAGGCAGCTCAAGGAGGAGTTTGAGCGCTACAAGGTGAGGGCGCAGCAGGTGCTGAAGAGCAAGGCCAGCAAGGACGTGGGCCTGGCCAAGGAGCTGGAGGAGGCGCGGGAGCAGCTGGCGGAGCTCCGGGACAAGCACGTGCTGCAGCAGCTGGCGGCGGACGAGGCGCAGGAGCGGCACCGGCAGGAGCTGGAGGCCAAGAGGCAGGAGCTGGCACAGCTGCAGCAGCTGCACCGGCAGGAGCTGGAGCGCTGCCAGCTGCAGTTCCGGGAGCGGGCGCTGCGCCTGGAGGAGGAGATGCACAAGCAGCGGGACCGGGCGCTGGGCGTGCTGGCCGAGAAGGAGCGCGAGCTGGAGCAGCTCCGCGCCCTGGCGCTGCCCCACGGCCCCAAGAGCTCCCGCGACGGCGCCTCCGGGGACGTTCCCGGCCGGGATTCCTCGGAGATCCTCCCGCAGGAGCTGCAGCCCTGCTCGGGCTCCGAGCCCACCTTCTTCCTGTACGCGGAGCAGCTGGCGCGCAAGGAGGTGGAGATCGCGGCGCTGCGCAAACACAGGCACCGGCTGGAGGTGCAGCTGCACCAGCTCCAGGGCAGGGCCCTGGCCGAGGAGGACAAGCACCGGGAGGAGGTGGAGGCGCTGCGGGCAGAGATCCAGAAGAATTGCCGGGATAAGAGCAGGGAAGGAGCCAACCTGGAGTACCTGAAGAACGTGGTGTACCGCTTCCTGACGCTGCCGGACGCGCGGGGCCGGCAGCAGACGCTCACAGCCATCCTGGCCATCCTGCACTTCAGCCCCGAGGAGAAGCTGAGCATCGCCAAGAGCTCGGCACACGGCTCCTGGTGGCTCCACGGCAAGAGATGAGGGCTGGACTTGGTTCTGTTTTCTGTAAGAGCTCCTGAGGACTGCCCAAAACCTCGTCCCAGGAGCTCTCCGGGGTTTGGGCTCCAGCCAAGAGATGAGGGCTGGACTTGGTTCTGTTTTCTGTAAGAGCTCCTGAGGACTGCCCAAACCTCCTCCCAGGAGCTCTCTGGGGTTTGGTCACTGTTTTTGCAGTGGGATTGTGCCAACTTTTCCAGCCCCAAAGCCTCTGCGGTGAGAATTCGCTCCGAGTTGGGACTTGATCTGAAAGCCGTGGAATTGAAGATGCTGAGGTGTTCTAAAGGTGATTTAAAAACAATCCCTACCTGTCAGGCGTGGGATCGAGTGGAATTCACTTGGATCTTCAAGCTCCAGCCAGGCTGGTGACTCAGGAGATGAAAGGGAAGGTGGGAAGCACTTTAGGTGGAGCTAAAAAGGCACCAGGCCATGGAAGGCTCAGGAAGATGGGGCTCAGAGCAGGAAATCCTGGGCATTTCCCCCTCAGGTTCTTTTCCAGAGCCAGGTTAAAGCAGTGGATGCAACTGCAGGCTCAGCCAGGGACTCAGGCTCCCTTCCCCTTCCCCTTCCCCTTCCCCTTCCCCTCCCCTCCCGGGGATCTCTCAGGGATTCCAGGAGTGACAGGATCTCCCTGTGGATGGAGGGGCAATCTGAGCTGCCTGACCCTGGCTAGGAGCAGAGGAGAGGCTGAAATGAGTGCCCTACTCCTGCTTCTGGAAGGTTCCAGGGGAGTTTGGCTGCTCTGGGGGGGAAGGGGCTGCTCCTGCTGGGATGGGACAGGACCCTGGGGACAGTGACAGCCTGGCCAGGCCTCAGGAACCTTGAGGTTCTTCCCTGATTTCTTGGGAATTGGTGAAAGGAGGAAGCCAGGACATCCTGAAATGGGCTGGGATCTTCTGCTGCATCCCTGGATTTGGCTCTTCCCAGCTCTGCTCCCCTGGATCCTCCAGAGCCGCCTCCTGCAGGGGCAGAGCCCCTCTGGGTGTCGTTCCCTGCCAACTGGAATTCCAGCTGGAATTAAATCCTGGCTGCTAAAGCTGGGCCCAGACACGGGGCTGGGGCTGGATGAACCCCCAGGGTGTCCTGGAGCCCAGCCAGGAGCAGGCCTGGGAGCAGCTCAAGGGAAGGATGTCCTGGGGAAGGATCCTGGGACAGGGACCTGCACCTTCCCTCCTTGGCAGCCAAATTCCCTGGATTCCAGCGGCCACTGCAGCCCTCGGTGCCAATTTCTCCTCCAAAAACCCCTCAGGGAAAACGTGTCCCAGGCTCTGCCCTGCTGGGAGGGGGACACAGCTGAGCCCTGGGGTGTTCCCACTGGGATCCAGCTGCTGCCCTGCTGGGGGGAACGGGCTGGGAGTGGGAGAGTTTGTCCCAGGAATGTTTAAACTTTCCTTAAGGAGGAAAGTTCCGGCTCAGCCAGGGGAGAGCCCGGTCCCTGCTCCCAGTTTGGGATCAAGGGGAGCCTCTGGAATGGCAGGGGTGGCTCCAGCTCTTTCCCTGGAGCCATTCCCACAGCTCCAGAGGGAGACGGGAGCTGCTCAGGCTGAGGAGGGATCCCTGCTCTCCTCTGCTCCCGTGGGATGGAGCGGCCTGGAATGGATCCCAGGGGTGGTGGGACAACGTGGGGGCACAGCTGGGAGGAGG
>NW_015379413.1:7019-10433 GCF_001522545.3 Parus major
CGGACGGGGAACGGGGGGATTCGGGGGCAGACTGCGGGGCTGGGGGGCAGAGGGATGCCGGGCGGTGCCCTGGCGGCGCTGCACCCAGCAGGATCCCCTGTTCCTTTCCCTCTCTCTCTCCCAGACCTCCTACTCGGTCTCGCTCCTCATGCTCGTTGTTTACGCGTACGAATCGCACCGCGCCGTCCTCGGGGGGCGAGCCCGGCCCCCGGCAGCGCTGCAGGTCCGTGCCTCGCCCGGTAACACCGGGGAACCGCCGGGGAGCAGCGGGGCCGATCCAGGACAGCCCCTTCTCCCGGGAATTCGGGGATCCCCTCGCCCGGTAACACCCGGGAACCGCCGGGGAGCCACGGGCAGATCCAGGGATTCCCTTCTCCCGGGAATTCGGGGCTCCCCTCGCCCGGTAACACCCGGGAACCGCTGGGGAGCAGCGGGGGCGATCCAGGGCAGCCCCTTCTCCCGGGAATTCGGGGTTCCCCTCGGCCTCGGCCGCCGCTCCAGCCCCTTCTCCCGGGAATTCGGGGCTCCCCTTCCCCGGTAACACCGGGGAACCGCCGGGGAGCCACGGGCAGATCCAGGGATTCCCTTCTCCTGGGAATTCGGGGTTCCCCTCCCCCGGTAACACCCGGGAACCACCGGGGAGCCACGGGCAGATCCAGGGATTCCCTTCTCCCGGGAATTCGGGGTTCCCCTCGCCCGGTAACACCCGGGAACCACCGGGGAGCCACGGGCAGATCCAAGGATTCCCTGCTCCCGGGAATTCGGGGTTCCCCTCCCCCGGTAACACCGGGGAACCGCCGGGGAGCAGCGGGGCCGATCCAGGGCAGCCGCTTCTCCCGGGAATTCGGGGCTCCCCTTCCACGGTAACACCCGGGAACCGCCGGGAAGCAGCGGCCGATCCAGGGATTCCCTTCTCCCGGGAATTCGGGGTTCCCCTCCCCCGGTAACACCCGGGAACCACCGGGGAGCCACGGGCAGATCCAAGGATTCCCTTCTCCCGGGAATTCGGGGCTCCCCTTCCCCGGTAACACCGGGGAACCACCGGGGAGCCACGGGCAGATCCAGGGATTCCCTTCTCCCGGGAATTCGGGGTTCCCCTCGGCCTCGGCCGCCGCTCCAGCCGCTTCTCCCGGGAATTCGGGGCTCCCCTCGGCCTCGGCCGCCTCTCCAGCCCCTTCTCCCGCAGGATCGGAGCCACTGCCTGGAGAACGCCCGGCAGGGAATTCCCTCCGTCCTGGCCTGGTAGGAGCCCCCGCGGGATCGGCCCGGCCGCGGTCCCAGAGCCTCCCCCGGGGGTCCCGGGACTCAAACCCCTCCCTTCCCGAGGCTGCTGCCGGCGCTGACCCTCCTGGCCCAGCTGCTCGCCCGAGGCTCCGCCGCCACCGACATCGCGCCCGTGGTGCCCCGGCCCGGCTCCAACGCCACCTTCAGCCTTTACTGCTCCAGGTACGGCCCCTCCGGCCCCGCCCGGGCATCGCCGCGGCCCCCGGGACACCGGGGGGGCTCTGGGACCACCAGAACCGCTCTGTCCTTGCAGCTGCCTCCTCCTGATCCACCCCAACCGAGACATCTGCTCCCAGGTGGGCGCTGCTCTCCCTGTGGGGCCGGGGNGGTCGGGGCCAGCCGGGGTCGCTCCGGGCTCCGTCCGCCGCCCATGGCCAGCGCACAGGAGCGGCCCCCGGCCCTCTCGGATATCCAGGTAAAGGCGGAGCGGGAGAGGCTCCAGCTGAGCGCTGGATTCCAGCAAACCCTGCCCGGGGTTTGGGGCAGCGCGCTGGGACCGGCCCAGGGTGGTCACGGCCACCACAAGGGGAGGTGACAGCCGGGCAGGGATTCCTCCGACCCCGCTGTTCCCGCTGAGTCCCGGGCCCGGGACGCGGCTTCTCGGCCCTCCCCAGCCCCGGGAAAGGTGGGAGGAGATCCCAGCGGGAAAACCCGGGAGGAAGAGACAGGGAAAGCCCAGCAGTGCAGCCACCGCCGAGGGGCTGCTGAGGAGCCGGCCCCGGCCCCGGCCCCGCCATTCCCCCAGAGCGACGGGAACGCCGTGGCTGCGGTTCCCGGGAGAGTCCGGCCGTGCCCGGGGCGGGCTCGGGGCGGCCCCGCTCCCTCCGTGCCTCCCGCAGGTCCTGGCGCTGACGGGTGTCACCCTCCCGGCCGCGCTGCTCAGGTGCGTCCTGTCCCCGTCCCCCGCCCGGGGCTGGCACCTGCGGGTGGCTCTGGGGGACATTCAGCACCCTCCGTGTCCCCTCCAGCCTCCTGGGCAGCGGAACTGTCCTCGCGGTCACCTCCTGGCAGGGGCGCTGCTGCCACATCCCGGTGAGTGTCACCAGCCCCTGTCACATCCCGGTGAGTGCCACCGGCTCCTGGCAGTGTCACCGCTGCCACATCCCGGTGAGTGTCACCTGCACCTGTCACATCCCGGTGAGTGTCACCAGCCCCTGGCAGTGTCACCGCTGTCACATCCCGGTGAGTGTCACCAGCCCCTGGCAGTGTCACTGCTGTCACATCCCGGTGAGTGTCACCAGCCGCTGTCACATCCCGGTGAGTGTCCCCAGCCCCTGGCAGTGTCACCGCTGTCACATCCCAGTGAGTGTCACCAGCCCCTGGCACATCCTGGTGAGTGCCATCGGTTCCTGGCAGTGTCACCGCTGTCACATCCCGGTGAGTGCCACCAACCCCTGGCAGTGTCACCAGCCCCTGTCACATCCCGGTGAGTGCCACCAGCCCCTGTCACATCCCGGTGAGTGCCACCAGCCCCTGGCAATGTCACCGCTGTCACATCCCGGTGAGTGCCACCAACCCCTGGCAGTGTCACCAGCCCCTGTCACATCCCGGTGAGTGTCACCAGCCCCTGGCACATCCTGGTGAGTGCCATCGGTTCCTGGCAGTGTCACCGCTGTCACATCCCGGTGAGTGCCACCAGCCCCTGGCAATGCTGCCGTGTCCAGGTGAGTGTCCCCGGCTCCCAGGGACACAGGGCTGGGTCTGGCCCCAGCTAAGCTCGAATCAAAGCCGGGCCAATACCGGCTTTAAGGCCCCGGAGGGGAGCGGGAGGTTCGGGATGCCCAGCACCGGCACCCGGCCCGGTCCCCGGGAGCCGCCGGGCCCAGCCTGGGGAGGGCGGTGGGGGCTCCCGGGGGTCGGGGCTGATGCCAGCAGAGCTAACGCGGTGTCCCGTCCCCAGCTGCGGCCCCTGTTCCTCCTGGCCCTGGCAGATTTCCTGGGTGCCAGCGCGCTGCTGGGCACGGGAACCATCCCGCTGCTGCCGGCCCCGCTCTCCGTGCCCGCCTTCGCCGCCTGCCCCTACGGCCGGATGCTCACCACGGTACGGGGACACTGCCGGGGACAGCGGGGACCTGTCTGCGTGTCCTGGGGTGTCCTGGGGGTGCCCTGGGGGTGTTCTGAGGTGTCCTG
>NW_015379413.1:14788-17672 GCF_001522545.3 Parus major
TCCCTGCAGGGTTTCCTGCACAGCCTGGCCTACGGCTGGATGAGGGAGAATTTCCGCAGGGATGTTCTGGCCCGGAGCCACTCCCGGCACAGCCCCGAGGGGCTCAAGGCGTTCTACGACCTCTCCCTGGGGGCTGCTCCTTGAACTCCGAGCTCATCTCGTTCCCTTTCCCCCTGAGCTCCAACCTCATCCCATTCCCATTCCCTGGGGATGCTCCCTGAACTCCAACCATTCCCATTCCCATTCCTCCTGAACTCCAACCTCATCCCATTCCCATTCCCTGGGGCTGCTCCCTGAATTCCCAGCTCATCCCATTCCCGGGGGCTGCTCCCTGAGCTCATCCCATTCCCATTCCCACTCCCTGGGGGCTGCTCCCTGAACTCCAACCTCATCCCATTCCCAGGGATTGCTCCCTGAGCTCATCCCATTCCCATTCCCAGGGGCTGCTCCCTGAGTTCCCAGCTCATCCCATTCCTGGGGGCTGCTCCCTGAGCTCCAACCTCATCCCATTCCCATTCCCTGGGGATTCTCCCTGAGCTCCAACCATTCCCATTCCCATTCCCCCTGAACTCCAACCTCATCCCATTCCCATTCTCAGGGGCTGCTCCTTGAACTCTGAGCTCATCCCATTCTCGGGGGCTGCTCCCTGAGCTCATCCCATTCCCATTCCCATTCCCATTCCCATTCCCAGGGGCTGCTCCCTGAACTCCAACCTCATCCCGTTCCCATTCCCTGGGGATGCTCCCTGAGTTCCCAGCTCATCCCATTCCCAGGGATTGCTCTCTGAGCTCATCCCATTCCCATTCCTGGGGGATGCTCCTTGAACTCCCAGCTCATCCCATTCCCGGGGGCTGTTCCCTGAGTTCATCCTATTCCCATTCCCATTCCCATTCCCTGGGGATGCTCTCTGAACTCCCAGCTCATCCCATTCCCATTCCCTGGGGGTTTCTCCCTGAGCTCATCCCATCCCCCGGGGGCTGCTCCTTGAACTCCGAGCTCATCCCGTTCCCATTCCCAGGGATTGCTCCCTGAGCTCATCCCATTCCCATTCCCGGGGGATGTTCCTTGAACTCCCAGCTCATCCCATTCCCATTCCCTGGGGGTTTCTCCCTGAGCTCATCCTATTCCCATTCCCATTCCCATTCCCTGTGGGATGCTCCCTGAACTCCCAGCTCATCCCATTCCCATTCCCGGGGGCTGTTCCCTGAGCTCATCCTATTCCCATTCCCATTCCCATTCCCATTCCCATTCCCATTCCCATTCCCATTCCCATTCCCTGGGGATGCTCCCTGAACTCCCAGCTCATCCCATTCCCATTCCCTGGGGGTTTCTCCCTGAGCTCACCCCATTCCCCGGGGGCTGCTCCTTGAACTCCGAGCTCATCCTGTTCCCATTCCCAGGGATTGCTCCCTGAGCTCATCCCATTCCCAGGAGGGATTTGCACATTCCCAGCAGTTCAGGGAATCCCGGGATGGTTTGGGTGGTTTGGGACCCCCGAGCCCCCCGGTGCCCCCCTGCCATGGCAGGGACAGTCCCCAGTGTCCCCCAGGGTCCCTGGATGTGTCCCCCTGTGCCTGGAGCTGTTTGGGGAGGGCACAGCTGGGGCTGGGCAGGTCCCACAGCTGGAGACCCCCAGCTCCCACCCCCTGCAGACCCACAGGGATGGAGCGTGGAATCCCAGAACTGGAGAGGCTGGAAAAGCAGCTGGGGCTGCCCCTGGATCCCTGGCAGTGGCCAAGGCCAGGCTGGAGCCTGGGGCTGGGAGCAGCCTGGGCCAGTGGGAGGTGTCCCTGCCATGCCAGGGGGGCACTGGGGGGTTTGGGGGTCCCTTCTATCCCAAACCATCCCGGGATTCCTTGGTTCTGTGAGTCCAACACTTGCCTGTCCCCACTCTGGGGAATTCTCTGTCAAGGATTGGGGATGCTGGGTGTGACAGTTCCCTGCTCAGGGCTCTGCTCCCATTCTAATTGAAACCCTCCAGCCCTCACTTTTATATTTCTCAGATGTTCTAAGCACTTTTATTGCCCTTTTTACTCACAATTAATTTTCTTCTGCTCGGCCAGGCTGGAATGTTTGTGTGGCTGCAGTGAAATCAGCCATGGGTGACCCCTGGGACAAGATTAAAACTGATTTTTATTGCAGGACAAAGAGTTACTGAGGAAAAAAATGTCCAGTATTTTTTGATACATATTTTTCTTATGTTTTCCTGCTCTCCCTTGTCTGGCAAGAATCAGCTCCAAGTGTGGCAAGTGTAAATGTGGTGTTGCAGGCTTTATTACAGGCCTGGAATAAATGATAGCCAGCATTAATTAGTAGTTCATTAGGGACAGGGCAGTGTTTAAGTGCAGCTGCTCTGCTCCCTGATCAGGGGCAGGACACAAAAGAACTGAAACTGAACAAACAGCACGGGGAGGGGGGACCAAAGAAATAAAATAAATTAAAAAAATAAACAAAAGAAACCAATAGATAATAAATAAATAAAACCAAATATATATATATAAATAAAACAAAACAAAACAAATATATATAACCCCTGTGGAATAATATATATACATTATATTTATTTATATATAAACTCCTGCAATAACAGGCGCTTGATAAAAGAGCTGTTTTTCAAGGGAAAAGTCAATTTTCGATTGGGTCAGCTCGGGTCGCACAGGTAATTGTGCATTGGGCAGGTGAGAATGTGACAGCGGGGCGGGTTCGTGTAAATTCTCCTGCAGAAAAAATGTCATTTTTTACCCTTTGGTGAGCTTGTTTTGTGCAGATCTCCTGCTCCTCACGCCCGGCAGGGAATGAACGGCGGCTTTTTAATAAATGGTGTTTGGAGCGATCCTAAAATCGGGCTCGGGGGGCTGAGAACGGGGATCGGGGGGCTCAGACC
>NW_015379413.1:25552-28087 GCF_001522545.3 Parus major
GCTGGGGCTGCCCCTGGATCCCTGGCAGTGGCCAAGGCCAGGCTGGAGCCTGGGGCTGGGAGCAGCCTGGGCCAGTGGGAGGTGTCCCTGCCATGGTAGGGGGGCACTGGGGGGTTTGGGGGTCCCTTCTATCCCAAACCATCCCGGGATCCCCTGAAGCTGTGGCTGCTGTGCTCTCCATGGGTTGTGAGAGGCACAGTCAGGCTGGAGAAGCCCCCCAAGGTCAGCAGCTGCAGCAGTGATGGAATTCCTCTCTGTCCCAGCCTGCTGAGCCCTCTCAGGGTCCTCATCCCCCACACCCACCCCTCCTTTTCCAGCCCCATTTCCACCCTCTCCTCCCGTGTGCCCTGTCCTGCTCCTGACAGATGTTTGCACATCTGGAGCGCTCCCAGAGGATTTGGGGCTGCTCATTCAGCCCCATCCATCTCATCTGAAGATGAAAAGCAGAGCAGGGGTGTTTGTGCCTGTCCCCAGCTGCAGCTGCAGGCGGGTCCAGCGCACTTTGAAGCTCTCCAGGAGCCAGGGACAGGCACGGGGGGTGACAGGGGACTCAGGGATGAGGTTTCTCTTCACTCTGGGTTCCAGCCAGCAGATGTTTGTGGGGTTCACTGATTTCCTTCAGGAATCCCAGTCTGTAGAGTAAAGAAATCAGGGGGGTCTCTCTCTCTGGTTTCCACTCCACAGTTTATTTCTGTGATGGGGAATCCAAAGGACGAGAGACAAAGGATTTGGGGTCTGGAGGTCTCTTTTAACAGGGATTTTTGGAAGGAGGGAACATCAGAGAGAGAAACAATTATTTTCTCAGTTAGTACATTTACAAACTTTCTACAAATCNCAGTGGGAGGTGTCCCTGCCATGCCAGGGGGGCACTGGGGGGTTTGGGGGTCCCTTCTATCCCAAACCATCCCAGGATTCCAAAGACACCAATTCCCAGCAGCCAAGGCAGGGAGGTTTCTGTGCAGGACTCCCAGGGAAGTTCCCTGGCTGGGTTGGAGCAGAGCTGAGCCCCTTGTGGGGCTGGAATTGGGGCTGGAATTGGGATGGGAAGGGCTGGGCAGTTGTTCCCAGTCCCCTGGAATATCCCAGTGCTGCTCCTGGAGGAGAATTTAAGGGATTTGAGCTCCTCAGGGGCTGCTCTGAGGAGAGGCAGAAGGGAATTGTGGATTTCTCCCAGCCTGAGGCAGCTCCTCAAATTCCTTCCTATTTCTTGTGTGATTGTGGGAGCCACTCCTTCCTTCTCCCTGTTTTTGGGAGATTTCTCTGGTTCCCAGAGGATTGAGCCTTCCCAGCCTAAATCCTGCAGCTTCCAAAGGGAACAGGAAGCAGCAGGAACCAACTCCACCTCTTTGCTGCTCCCTTGCCTTGAATACTTGATTGTTTCTTCCCCCAGAGCACGAAAATGAATAAAAAAATCTCCTCCAGACCCGAGTTTCACCTGTTTGATCCTTTTTCCTGCAAAACCAGGCCTGAGATACCCCAAGAAAGGGAGGAATCCTGGGATAACAATTAGCATGGCAAATTCAGTGCTTTGTTTTGGTGTGCAGAGCTGGGTTCTCACCTGGCTGGGATTGAGGAGGGGCCTTTGTGGGTGAGGGATGCAGGAATGTTGTTTGTTCATCCCTGGAAAGGAATTTTCCTTCTTTTTTCTCCCTTTTCTCCCTTTGCCTGCCTGAGTTTCAGTGGGAAAATATTCCTTACGTGGCAAAAATGGCTTAGGAGAACAGGGAACACCTCGGTGGGGATGACACAGCCCCAGTGCTCCCAGTTCCTGTGGAAAAACATTGTGGGTCTGTTCCAGAGGGAGGGGGAAGGAGCAGGGATGAGGTGTGGGAAGAGGAGGAGCTGTGGGGGCCTGGGGGGCTCTGGGGATACAAACCTGGAGGGTCCCTGAAATTCAGCTCTGAGAGATTCAGAAATTCAAAAGACTCTGAGGAAGATCCCAAAGATCCCAGAGTTCTGCTCCCACAAACAGAGGAGAAGCTGAGCCCCCAATCGAGGCTGGAATGAAATGGAATTCCTGTTTCTGCCCACCCCAGATTGTCAAATAAACACTTCAGGGTGTGATTGAAGCCCTTTTGCTCTGGACCCAGGGATTTCTTCACACCCCAAGTTCTTTGGAAAGTTGTAGTGACTCGGATTCCTTTTGGCTTGGATTCGAGGTTTTGAACTTTGGGATATTTGGTGATTTCAAGAGTTGAAGTGAAGGGGAAGCAGAGATGTGGAATCCCAGGGGGATTGAGGTTGGAGAAGACCCCTGAGATCGTCATTTCCAACCCTGGAGGTTAAATCCTGATTTTCCAGCTGTTCTCCTGCAGAAAGCCCCCAGAATCCAGCAGGAGAAGCAGCAGCCTGCTGTGGGTTGGGCAGTGAGTGCTGGGGAAAGCCCAGCTCCTGGAATTCCCAGGATCCCGATGGATCAGGGTCAGCTGTGCTGGCCTGGCCACGATTCCCTGGGAATTAATGCAGGAATTCCCTGGATTCACCAGTGCCAGCCCCAGGAACGTGTCCAGGTCCTGATGCAGCACCAGGGGAGCA
>NW_015379413.1:29013-29466 GCF_001522545.3 Parus major
CTCCCCGTGCTCTCCATCCCCAGAGCTGCTCCAGGATCGTTTTTGTCTCGGGATTTCCGTGGCTCCTGCTCAGCTCTCGGTGCCGCTCATTGGGAATTTGGCTGGAGCGCCCTGCCAAGGGATCCTCGGGAATTGGCAGGGCTGGGTGCAGCTCCAGCCCCTGGCTCGGGGCCAGCAGGGCTGTTTGTAGCCCAGAGAGGGGTCAGGCAGTGCCTGCAGCTCCTGGCTGGAGCAGCAGAGCTGCTGGGGCTGAGATGGGAACTGCAGCTCCTGCCCCTCCCTCCCTGCTCCGCTGCAATTCCTGCACCTCCCAGGCAGCAGAGCAACAGTGGGATCCTCGTCCTTGGGACCCTGTGGCCAGGTGAGACCCCACCTGCAGAGCTGGGGACACCTGGAGCTGCTGGGGAGAGCCCAGAGGAGACCCCAGAGCTGCTCCAGGCCTGGAGCCCCTCA
>NW_015379414.1:0-2218 GCF_001522545.3 Parus major
TCCGACACCTCCAGCACCAGCTCCCTGCTGCTCCGCAGCGACGGCCTGCCCCGGTCCCGGGCCACCACCGTCACGCGCTGCTCCGGCGCCTGCTCGCGGTCCAGCGCGCTCGCCGTCACCACCTTGTACGAGCCGCCCGACGACGCCACCAGCGACAGCGCCGCCTCCCCCGACAGCTCCAACGACACCTGGCCGTTCTCACCGGAGTCTCTGTCCCGCACTTTCAGCAAAGCCACCACGGTTCCGACCGGTGAGTCCTCTGGCACGGGACTGGACAGGAATAGAATAATGATCTCAGGTACGTTGTCGTTCTCGTCTGTGATGTCTATTTGCACTTCACAGTGGTCGGTGAGCCCGCCGCCGTCCGTCGCCTCGAGGACAAAGATGTATTTATTCTTTTCCTCGAAATCGAGAGGACCCGCGGTTTTGATCTCGCCGCTATCGCGGTCGACAGCGAACAACGCCCTGATGGATTCAGGGACACTGCCAAATGAGTAGGACACTCGCCCGTTGGACCCCGCGTCCGCATCTGTCGCCGTCACCCGCAGCACCAGGGAATCCGCGGGCAGATTCTCCACCACTCGCCCTTCGTATACGCTTTTGCTAAATACAGGAGGGTTGTCATTAGCGTCCGTAACGTTTACTCGAACCTGGACACTCCCAGACCTCGCTGGATCCCCGCCGTCGACCACGGTCAGCACCAATTCAAAATAACTCTGTTTCTCTCGATCCAGCTCTTTCTCCAATACTAATTCTGGCTGCTTCTTTCCACCGCCCCTCTCTTTCATAAAGAGAGAGAAGGACGGGTTGCTGGAGAGTTGGTAAGTCAGCAGGGAGTTGCTTCCTATGTCTGCGTCTCGAGCAATCTCCAGAGGAAAACGAGCACCGGGAAGAGTCCATTCACCGATCTCAAGGTCTAGAGAAGGTTTGCTGAAGTCCGGCGCGTTGTCATTCACGTCCTCGATGGACACCTCGATGTGGAAAATGTTCGGAGGGTTCTGCACCAGCGCCTCGAAGCTGACAGAGCAGGACGCCGACTCGCCGCACATCTCCTCCCGGTCCAGTCTCTCGTTCACGTACAGGTTGCCGTTCTCCTCATTCACCGTGAAGTATTGCTTCTCCTCGCTCAGCCGCAGCTTGCGCGCCGGCAGCTCGTCCGCGCTCAGCCCCAGGTTCAAGTACCTAAACCGTCGTCTTTACAGTCTCCCTCATATGTGATCCCTTCGTATCTCAGATGTCTCTCCTAGACAACAGAATTGCAGAATTTTGCTGCTCTCGATATATCCGAGTTCTACTATATCCCTCAAATTTACTATGTAACGAGGATTAAAAAAATAAAAATCTTTAAAACAGAAATCATTCAACACTCATAGCTGCGTATAACTAAAGATCATGAAGAACAAAAAACAAAGCCAACAGCCAGCCAGGACGCATAAAGAAAGCCGTGCAGACTCACTATTCTAATCCTACCCAAAATGACTGACAAAAAAAATCTATTTTCACTCAGAACGGAGAAATTAACTTTGCACATTCCTTTTCTTTCAAAATACACCCGGAACTAAACAAAGTTTAAGGTCGGATCTGTTTAAAGCTGTACACGGGTTCCAAGCACAGCCTTTATGAACTAAGCAGTCAAGGACAAAAGGTCCTACACCCGATGCCCGTGCTTTTTCTCATCTTGCAGAATCAGCAGTTGTCCTCCCACAGAACACTAACCTGCATTCAATAGTGCCAGCACTTTCCAATTTACTGAAATCAACTGCTAAAGACAAAACCTCGAGGCTGAAGATGAACATGTGACCAAGGAAGAACCAAGTGCTTCCTGATCTCCATGGACAGGACATTACCCGTTGTTTAATTCACTCCATCACAGAGACAGGACCGTGCAACTCACAAAAGCAAAAACTTCAATCTCAGGAATCACAGAGAAACAATGAGAAACGCTGCTACGAGCAGAAAGGAGAGCTAAAGTCAAAGCCTGAAAGCTGAATCTGTTACCGGGAAAAATTAAAAACTTCCGACACTACATCGAGACCCAGATGACGAGTCCCCACAGACACAACGCAGAGAATAGCCGGAAAAAGAAAACGAGGTTTTAGTAAAGTTTTCAAACCACAAGAAGCGCACACTTAACACACCTGCAGTACAGCAGCATCGGCGGGCGGCTCTCCCACGACGACGTTACTGCTCGGGCTCGGCTTCTCGCAGGAATCGCCGC
>NW_015379414.1:5428-7388 GCF_001522545.3 Parus major
ATCAGGAGATGATAATGCACTACAGCCACAGCCAGAAGGGAGGGACATTTCTCTGCTCACCACCGCTATGAGAAGGAACTGAAGGATTCCAAAGCACACAAAGGATAAACAACCACACAAAAAAATGAGCGGTCATCCAATGGAGAATGGCTCATCAAACCATTGGCTTCCAGGGAATGTCCTCCCTGTCCTTATCACATGTTCTGTTCCACACAGATGCAAAGCCCACTTAAATCATATTAGCATCAATTTCTCTCAACAGTAACAGAACACAAAGTCAGTCTCATATCTTCTGCCTTCCACTCCCACTGAACAAGATCAAGAGATATTAACACACAACATACTGAGAAAATGGATAGGCTGTTGTTAATAGTGAGTACACCAATATGCAGAGACAATCAAGAAAAAACAAAATGAGAAAAAACGACCTCACAGAAGACCCCAAACCATGAAAGAAGGCAAAGAAGCATTAGAAGACAACTATTTTTTGTTGAGGAACAACGTCACTCCTTGACAAAAAAATACAACCAGTCAAAAGAAGCAAACCAAATCAACCCAGACAAATCATTCAAAAAACTGGATCAACCAAGCCAAGAATGGGAAAAGACCAGAGGAGGATTCATCATGGCCTCACATTTCAGGTTCTCTCAAATGTACCACATACACAACACAGGAGCTCACTACACACACACCAGACACTCACTTCCTTGCACAGGAAGACAAAGAAAAAGCTTGGAACCACAGTTCTGGCCTCATCTAACTACTAGAACAAAAAGACCTTGACATTATTCATTCATTCATTTGGAACTATATCACAGTGAACTCCAGCACCAGCCCTGTCTCTGCATAGACAGACTTCTTCTCTCTCCCCAAACAGAACATGAAAGCAAAGACTGAATACACACATCATTAGAAGAAAACTTGTGTGCACAGCTTCTCAAATCCCAAGGATCAGAAATGAGATCATTCTGATCCTCCCAATTATTGTTACAAGTGTAAATGTTCCATAGGCCATCAATTTTCAGCAGTTCTGGCAAAAATCCAGCCATCCAAGCATCACCTCAAAGCCAACATCACCATTCTTCACCACATGCACTCCTCACAACATGCGTGACCACCACTCTTGATGCAACAGAATATGGAACACAAACTGCACCATTTGAGCCAAAACCACACAAGAAAATATCATGAGACTCCTACTGACTCATTTTCATCAGGCCAGCAATAGCCCTGGGCATCAACACAACACATGCCATGTCTCCTCCAGTTCCTTCTCACACACCACCATCCCCAACACTCCCCGCTAACCCCTCACAGCTCACATGCTTATCACAGGTGGTCAGAATTTACACAGACTCCACCAAAAGGAAAGTTCCTCACACAAGATCTCCTGACCATGGATAATATTTGACTTCTCACCCAAGCCATGGGACAAGAAAAAGCATTTCTTACAGAGACATTTTCCAGAAACCTGACTATGAAAATCCCGCTCTTTTCACCTCTAAATAGGAAAGATCCATCTTCAGATCATCAGAAGAGTGAGACAGAAAATTAACACCTTCAAGACAGAAGAGCTCACAACACTCTTCTGGGTTACATAACTCACAGGAGATGATCAATAACGTTCTTTACAGGCATTGATGACATTGTTTGCTCTTCCCATATGGCATCTTCCATAAGCACCAAGTGAAGCTTTTCAGTGACACAATTAGGATGGGATGCAAATATTTCGGAAGAATCTCCCAGGGTTCTCCAGCCACCCGCTACACAGATCTTCTAGACTATTACATTCACAGGGAAAAAATAGGTTGGTTCACGCTGAAGATAGGAACTGGACAGGGAATGAAGGAAAACATTCCCTTCAGGCTTGCAGCAGACATTCATGCACAGCTCACACAACTCCAATTTCCAACCCTTCCCATCATCCAGGGACTTCTTTCACCCACACATCTTCAGAATA
>NW_015379414.1:11023-13454 GCF_001522545.3 Parus major
TGATCCCTTCGTATCTCAGATGTCTCTCCTAGACAACAGAATTGCAGAATTTTGCTGCTCTCGATATATCCGAGTTCTACTATATCCCTCAAATTCTCTCTATAATGAGGATTAAAAAATTAAAAATCTCTGAAACAGGAATCATTCAACACTCTCACCTGCGTATAAATAAAGATCATGAAGAGAAAAATAAAGCCAACAGCCAGCCAGGACGCATAAAGAAGGCGGTGCAGTCTCACTATTCTTATCCCACCCAAAATGACAGACAAAAAAAGCTATTTTCACTCAGCATGGAGAAATTAACTTTGCACATTCGTTTTCTCTCAAAACACACGCGGGAATAAACAAAGTATAACGAGCGGATCTGTTTAAAGCTGTACACGGGTTCAAGTCATGGCCTTTAAGAACACAGCAGTAAGGAAGTACAAAAGCTCCAACACTTGGTGCCCGAGCTTTTCTCTTATTTCCTCGACTCCATCATGCAGAATCAGCAGTTTTCCTCCCACAGAACACTAACCTGCATTCAATACTGCCAGCACTTTCCAATTTACTCAACTCAAATGCTAAAGACAAAACCTCGTGACTGAAGCTGAACCTGTGACCAAGGAAGAACCAAGTGCTTCCTGATCTCCATGGACAGGACATTACCCGTTGTTTAATTCACTCCATCACAGAGACAGGACTGTGCATCTCACAAAAGCAAAAACTTCAATTTGAGGAAACACAGAGAAACAATGAGAAACGCTGCTACGAGCCTAAAGAAGAGATTAAGTCAAAGCCTGTAAGCTGAATCTGTTACCGGGAAAAATTAATAACTTCGACACGATATCGAGACCGAGATGACGAGTCCCCACAGACACCACGCAGAGAATACCCGGAAAAAGAGAACGACGTTTTAGAAAAGTTTTCAAACCACAAGAAGCGCACACTTAACACACCTGCAGTACAGCAGCATCGGCGGGCGGCTCTTCCACGACGACGTTACTGCTCGGGCTCGGCTTCTCGCAGGAATCGCCGCCCAGAAGCTCCTCCGCCGACAGCACGGGCACCGCCGGCACCGGCGGCNCGCTCCTCCGCGAACACCGGCGCGTTGTCGTTCACGTCCAGCACCCGCAGCGCCAGCACCGCGCTGCTCTGCAGCGCCGGCGACCCGCCGTCGGCGGCCCGCACCGTCACGTTGTACTCTGACACCTGCTCCCGGTCCAGCTCTCGCGCTGTCACCACACTGTAGTAGCTGCCGTGAGATCTCTGCAGCCGGAACGGGTCGCCCCCATCCAGCGAGCAGCGAACATCGCCGTTGGCTCCCGAGTCCCGATCCTCCACATGCAGCAGGGCAACCACGGTCCCCGATTGCGCATCCTCAGAGATCTCACTCAGAGATGACCGCACAGAAATCACAGGTGCGTTATCGTTTATGTCTGTGACAGTAATCCCGACTTTGGCAGAGTCGAAAAGGCCTCCGCCATCCCGTGCCTGCACTTCTAATTCATAAGAGTTGCCTTCCTCGAAGTCCAGGGTCTGCAACAGAGCGATCGCACCCCTTTCTGAATCCAGCTGGAAAATCTTAGAGGCTCTTTCTGTGATTTTCTTTAACGAGTATTTCACCTGTCCATTCATCCCCTCGTCGGCGTCCGTGGCCGTGACGGTGACGAGGACAGAGCCCACGGGCACGTCCTCGGGCACACGCACCGTGTACTCCGCCTGGCCGAACACGGGCGCGTTGTCGTTCGCGTCCACCACGGTCACACGGATCCGAGCCGTGCCCGTCCGTGCCGGATCGCCGCCGTCCATCGCCCTCAGCAGCAGCTCGTGAAACGCCGCCTCCTCCCGGTCCAGCGCCTTGGCCAGCACCAGCTCGGGACGCTGATCGCCGCCGGGGCCCGCCTGCACGGCCAGCGAGAAGTGCTCGTCACCGCTCAGCTCGTAGCTCTGCACGGAATTCCGGCCCCAGTCCGGGTCATGTGCGTCTGGGAGGGGAAACCGCGACCCTGGAGCTGTTATTTCAGTCATCTTCAACTCTGTTTCTGCCTCTCGGAAGCTGGGTGAGTTGTCATTAATATCCGTAATCTCCACTTGGATTCCATAAAACTTCATTTCCGCCTCCACGATCAGCTCACAGCGCAGCACGCATTGCTGCACACGCTCGCAGAGCTGCTCTCTGTCGATCCTCTCCGCCGTCACTAAATGGCCCGTCTTTCCGTGCAGAATGAAATACTGAGTCTGACCTCTTTCTATAATGCGAACGCCGCGATCTCTGAGCTCCGGCAGCTGCAGCCCCAGGTCCTTGGCCACGTCGCCCACGAACGAGCCCTTGGGCAGCTCCTCGGGCACCGAGTAGCGCAGCTGCCCCCACGCCGCCTCCCACGCCGCCAGCAGGACGGCCCAGAGCACAGCTCGCTGCCGCCGGCCCCAGCGCCTCCCCGCCCAGCTC
>NW_015379414.1:17714-21097 GCF_001522545.3 Parus major
AGACAGCCCGCTCGGCCCCACAACCACGCCGCTGCTCCCCGACAAGCCACGCAACAAAGCCGCACCAAAGCCGCACCAAAGCCGCCTCTCTCGCCGCCTCTCGCCGCTGCTGCTGCCGCTGTCGCTCTGGCCGGCGCCGGCCGAGCGAGCAGCCCGCTCGGCCCCACAACCACGCCGCTGCTCCCCGACAAGCCACGCAACAAAGCCACCTCTCGCCGCTGCTGCTGCCGCTGTCGCTCTGGCCGGCGCCGGCCGAGCGAGCAGCCTGCGGGGGCAGGACGCTGCGGCGGCGGCGGCGGCGGCTCCAGCGCCGGGAGGCGGCGGCCAACAGCGGCACCCGGAGGCGCCGCCACGCCACTGCAGCCGCCCGATGGCCGCGCTCAACGGGGCCCGCCTTGGGCCGGGCCTCAGCGGCTGCACCGCCTCCGGCCTCGCTCCTCCGCTGCAAACACCGAGCACACAAGCTCCTGCTCCATTCCACTACAACCCCATTCTATCCACGATGTCATCTTAGGCCATTCTTTTCAGTCGAAAAACAATTGCTTTCATTGAACACTCAGAAAGAAATATTCATGGCAGAGATGTAAATACAGGAATTCAGCTGCCCTTAATAAAATCGTGACACATTTATAGTTGCAGTAAACGATAATATATGGAATACTTAAATTGTTTTTCTGCACTGTTGTCCCATATCTGGAATTATCCTTAATGACCTGGGAAGAAGTAATATGGGATATAGATCAGCCTATATTAATCTAAGCAACTCCTATGAAGTAACAGCAGAATAACATTAAGTCTTTGTTTCTGACTCATTCAAGTTGTTTCCACTCCAAGCCGGTTTTATCTGAGATGTGATCTTTGGCCATTCATTTGAGTCGCTAAACAATTGCTTTCATTGAACGTGCAGTACCAAATATTCATGGCAGAGCAGGAAAGAATGGAATTCAGCGGCTGTTCATAAAACCATAAGGCACCTACAGCAGCAATAAATGATCTTATAGGGAAGGCTTCAAGAGAGTTTTGCAAATTGTCACATATCCTGGTTTGTCTTTCATTACCCGGGATGAATTAATCTCAGATATGTATTACCCTAAAGCACTGTAAGCCATTTCTATGCAAAGATACCAGAACAATATTTTTAGTTCTTTCTCACTCATTGTTTCATCTACATCTCCATATCCAAGATCTTGACAATGCCAAGTGCAAAGCAATTCTGAGTCCTTCATAGAGCACACAAATGATAAACAACCACACTAAAAGATTAGCGGTCGTCCAATGTAGAATGGCTCATCAAACCATTGGCTTCCAGGGAATCTCCTCCCCGCCCTTATCACATGTTCTGTTCCACACAGATGCAACGCCCACTAAAGTAATATTTACATCAATTTCTTCAAAAAGTACTAGAACACAAAGTCACTCTCATATCTCCTGCCTTCCACTCCCAATGAACAAAAGGAGATGGTTACACGCCATAGGTCAGTAAAAAGAGATGGGTTATTGATGATTTTAAGTAGACCCACATACAAGGTAAATCAAGGAAAAACAACACAGAACAAAACAAAACATAAAGAAAACCACTTTAGCTTTAATCATATAAGGCTAGGAAGTGCTAGAAAAGAACAAGTTGACAGAGATGATCAGAGTGAAGTCATTAAGGCCTTTATTTCAGGCCCTAAAATTCATCCTTGAGAGCAAATGGAATTCCCCAAGGTCTCAAGCTGCAAGTGTGGTCCGAAAGAATTTCACTGCACAGAGAAAAGGGGGCTTCATTTGAAGAATTAATCCTCACCTCAATGACCTTCTTCTACTTCAAGGCCTGCTCACCTTGCATAAATATAAAACCACCATTTTATACAGCTTCTCTTCAGACTCTTTCACAAGTTAACTCTTCTGACAAACTGCAACAGATTCTCTAATTGCTTCCACTTCCTATTCTTCCTATTCCCCACACACAGTTCTTTCCTGGGTCGCTGAAGTAAGGATGTGCTGAAAAACCACTCCTTCAATTTTCAAAGTACTGACCAGAATTGTAAAAATTAATTGCAGCCATTCTGCAAAGGAGAGCCTGAATAAAAGTGCAATTATGACTCTGAAGAAACTCTAGATCACAATGTCGCAAAGAGAAACAGATGGATATGGGCGGTTTCACACACAATTAATTATTGTTCCAGACAGGAACTGTGGCTCTCTATGTACAGTTCCATACAGAGAAAACAACACCTTGCGAAAATGAATATTTATGAAGTTGTATTTCTTAAATGTTATATTCAGTGTCAAGCTAGGTGGGGCTCTGAAGAAGCTGCTCTGCTGGAAGATGTCCCTGCCCATGGCAGAGGAGTTGGAAGGAGATGACCTTGATGCTCCTTTTCAACATAAACCATTCTCTGACTCTATGTTTCTGTGATTCTATGATTACATTCACAGCTTCAAGGTATGGATGACAGACACCCTCAATACAGGATAATTTTATGGTCTAGAGCTTGAAGGATTGCCAGGCACAATGAGGATAAACTTTTCTACTTGACAAATAAAAAGCAATAAAAACCAACCAACCCAACCAAACCCAACCCAAACCAAACAAACCAAAACCAAACAAATGAACCAAAAAAAGTTAATCAAGCCAGCCAAGAATGGAAAAACACCAGCAGAGTATCCATCATGGTCTCACATTTCAGATTGTCTCAACCATACCACATACTCAACACAGGAAACGCGATTGTAACTAATGCACACGAGGCCTCACACAGGAGCTCAATACACAGACACCAGACACTCATTTCCTTGCATAGGAAGAGAAAGAAAAAGCTTGTAACCACAGCTCTGGCCTCATCTAACTATTGGGTCAAACAGACCGTGACACCATTCATTCATTCGTTTGGAACAATATCAGAGTGAACTCCAGCACCAGCCCTGTCTCTGCATTGACAGACTTCTTCTCTCTCTCCAAACAGAACATGAAAGCAAAGATTGAATACAGACATCATTAGAAGAAAATCATGCGCACAGCATCGCAGATCCCAAGCATCACAAATTTGATTATGCCGTTCAACACAATTATTGGAACAATTGTAAGATGTTACAGAGGCCATCAATTTTCAGCAGCTCTGGCAAAGACCCAGCCATCCAAGGATAACCTCAAAGCCAACATCACCATTCTTCACCACATGCACTCCTCACAACATGGGTGACCACCACTCTTGATGCAACAGAATATGGAACACAAACTGCAACATTTGAGCCAAAACCACACAAGATCAAATCATGAGACTCCTCCTCACACATTTTCATCAGGACAGCAATGGCCCTGGGCATCAACACAACACATGCCATTTCTCCTCCAGTTCCTCCTCACCCACCACATCCCCAACACACCCCCATAACCC
>NW_015379414.1:25293-28205 GCF_001522545.3 Parus major
GCCCGCCCTGCCTGCCTACAAACAGGGACCACTCGCCACCCACACGCCGCTTTCCGTCCCGCGCCCATCTCCTGCCTCCGCTTTTCTCCAGCCCATCTCGCCTTTGACCCTCCAGGGCATCACGATCGGGAGGAAGGCAGAGATATTCCGTGAGCGCGGCTCTTGAACCGCACAGGAAACCAAGCATTTTCTAATGTCATTATATGGAAATGAAAACACATTTTTCGTTTTTTACCCTCTAGCTTATTGTTAGCCTTAAGCTTTTTGTTCAAAAACAACTTCAACAACAGACTCTCAGAGAAGAAACGGGAGGATTCCATATCCTGAATTAACACAATTAATAGGTTCATTAACACAAGTGGGACGAGAGCAATTGCATGCTTCTTCAAGTCAGGGAGATAATTGTTACAGCACTGAATAACCGGGACAAATAAAGATGCATCTAAAACACTTATAAGAAAACTTTCAGGGCTTCATATCTTACACATCCCTTCCTAAAATGAACATAGTGTTTCATTAGGTAACAGAGATTTATGTTTCATTAATTTATTCTAGGTTTCTTTTATTCTGAAATCAACATGTAAAGAATTTAAGCTCATTAGTAAACTATTAATTTATGCATTTCTTAACCACGCTGATACGATATGTTTCCAAGAAAGGAATTATAGAACCATAGAACTAAAGTACCATTGTGCACTTGAAACTGTGCTGACTACTAATCAATATGCAAATGAATTTGATTCGTCTGAACCATGTCCTGGACAATCTCCCGCATATGTGATGCCTTCGTATCTCAGATGTCCATCCTAGCCAACAGAATTTCAGCTATTTTTTGTTCCCGATGTACCCGAGTTCTGCTGAAACCCCCAACATCGTTGTGAGAAAAGGATAGAAAAATCAAAATCTTTTAAAAAAAAATCATTCAAGCCTATCACAAGCATATGAAATAAAGATCATGAAGGGCAAAATAGCGAAATGCCAGTCAGGAGGTAGAAAATGAAGCCATCCAGTCCCATTACTGCAATCACCCCAGAAAAGGGCAACAATCGCTTTTTTCCACTCACCATGGAGAACCGAACTTGCCACTTTCGGTTCCTTTCTAAATCTACCAGGGAGAAAACAAAGTTTAACAAACGGGTTTTTATAAAGCCACCACACGAGTTCCAAGTACCGGTTTCCACAACAAATTAGTAAGGATGGATGAATGCTCCAACACCCTCTGTTAGTGCTTTTCTCCTTTTTCCTCGACCCCATCATGGAAAATCAGCCATTCTCCCTCCACAGAATAGCAATACCAATGTGCATTTACTACAGAGAACACATTGCAACTGATAGAGTACAAAAGTTGAAGACAAAACCTCGTGACTAAAGCTGAACCAGTGACCAAGGAAGAACCAAGTCCTTCCTCATCTACCATGAACGGGGCATTGCCCGTTCCTTAATTCCCTCCATCACGGAGACAGGACAGTGCCACCCACAAAAGCAAAAATTTCAATCTCAGTAAACACTGAGAAACACTGTGAAACGCTGCTACGAGCAAAAAGAGGAGCCATAAACAGAGCCTGTCAGCTGAATCTGTTAGCGAGAATAAAATTAAACACTTCTTCCATTACGCAGAAACATAAATGAAGAGTCCCCTCTGACACCACGCAGAGAACGCCCGGAAAACATGAACCACGTTTCAAGAAATTTTAAAAAGCAGAAGGAGCTCACGCTTTACAGACCTGCAGTGCAGCAGCATCGGCGGGCGGCTCTCCCACGACGACGTTACTNTCTCCATCAGATGTGGTCCCTTCGTATCTCAGAGGTTTCTTCTAACCAACAGAATTAGCTGTTCTCCATATATGCGAGCTCTACTATATCCCAAACATTCTCTATGTAATGAGGATTAAAAAATATCAAAATCTCTGAAACAGGAATCACTCAACCCTCTCACCAGAGCATAAAATAAAGGTCACGAAGAGCAAAACAGAGCGAACAGCTAGCCAGGACGCAAAAAAAGAAGCCATCCAGTCCCACTACTGCAATCCTTCCAGAAACGGGCAACAAACTTTTTTCACTCAGAATGGAGAATAGAACTTCGCACATTCGTTTCCTTCCTAAATCAAACAGGGACAAAACAAACTTTAATAAGCAGGTCTGTTTAAAGCTCTACACGGGTTCCAAGCACAGCCTGACTGAACAAAGTAGTCAGGAAGAATAAAACCTCCAACAACCCGTGTCAGGGCGTTTGTCTTTTTTCCTCGACTCCAGCATGTAGAATCAGCCATTCTTTTACTACGAACACCAATCTGCTTTCAATCCTAAAATCACATGCTAATTGACAGAGCTCAAATGGTAAACACAACACCTCGCGGCTGAAGCTGACCCTGTGACCAAGGAAGAACCAAGTGCCTCCTCCTCTACCATGAATTGCGTGTTCCTTAATTCATTCCATCACGGAGACAGGAATGTGCAACTCACAAAAACACGACGCCGGGAAACATGGAAAAACATTAGAAACCCTGCCACGAACCGAAAGGAGAGATTAAGGCAAAGCCTCTCAGCTGAATATGTTACCGAAAACATTAAAAACTTCCAAAACTACATCGAGACCCAGATGACGAGTCCCCACTGACACCAGACAGGGAAGAGCCGGAAAAAGAGAACGAGATTTTAGAAAAGATTTAAAATCACAAGAAGCGCACACTTTACAGACCTGCACTGCACCAGCATCGGCGGGGGGCTCTCCCACGACGACGTTACTGCTCGGGCTCGGCTCCTCGCAGGAATCGCCGCCCAGAAGCTCCTCCGCCGACAGCACGGGCACCGCCAGCACCGGCGGCGGCGGCCAAGCGGCCTCGTGCACGGCGCGGGCCGGCGGCGGCACGCACAGGTTGTAGGAGTAGGGCAAGGTGCCCTCGCAGAAGTCG
>NW_015379414.1:30960-33161 GCF_001522545.3 Parus major
ATTCATGGCTCATCAGTTAATACCGGAATTCAGCTGCCCTTAATAAAATCGTGACACATTTATAATTGCAGTAAACGATAATATATAGAATACTTCAAGAGTTTTTCTGCACTGTTGTCCCATATCTGGAATTGTCCTTCATGACCTGGGATAAAGTAATATGTGATGTAGATCAGCCTAATACAATGTAAGCAACCCCTATGCAGTGATAGCACAGTAACATTTAGTCCTTTGTTTCCACTCCTTCAAATTGTTTCCACTCCAACGCCATTCTATCCCAGATGTGATCTTAGGGCATTCTTTTGGTTTGCAAAAGAACTGTTTTGATTGAACACTCAGAAGCAAATATTCATGGCTCATCAGTTAATACCAGAATTCAGCTGCCCTTAATAAAATCATGGCACATCTACAGCATCAATAAATGATAACATATGGAGTACTTCTAGAGTTTTTCTGTACTATTTTTCCATATCTTGAATTCTCTTTCATAACCTGGAATGAAATAATATGTGATATAGATATAGCAATATGTGATATAGCCTAAAACAATGTAAGCAACCCCAATGCAAAGACTGAAAAATTACATTTATTCTTTTGTTTCTGACTCATAAAGCTTTTCCATATGCCTCTCCATATCTGAGTGCCTGACAGTGAAAAGTGCAAAGCAACGCTGCGTCCTTCGGAGAATGAAAAAATGTTTCCAGTTTCACACTTAGACTTACTTTAAAGGTCATTTAATCCATACCTCTGCCATAAGCAGGAACAATTCCTGCTAGACTTGAATGTCTGATGCATATCCAAAAGCTCTCTGACCAATATATTCCATTTTCTCACAACCCACATTATTAAACTTTCTCATAATAAAGCACTCCCTTCCATTAGTTAAAAACACTTNGCCGGGAGGCGGCGGCCAACAGCGGCACCCGGAGGCGCCGCCACGCCACTGCAGCCGCCCGATGGCCGCGCTCAACGGGGCCCGCCTTGGGCCGGGCCTCAGCGGCTGCACCGCCTCCGGCCTCGCTCCTCCGCTGCAAACACCGAGCACACAAGCTCCTGCTCCATTCCACTACAACCCCATTATATCCACGATGTCATCTTAGGCCATTCTTTTCAGTCGCACGACAATTGCTTTCATTGAACACTCAGAAGCAAATATTCATGGCACACCAGAAAAGAATGGAATTCAGCAACTCTTAATAAAAACATAGCACTCATACAGTAACAATAAATGATATAATAGGGAAGACTTCAAGAGATTTTTGCAAATTGTCACATACCCTGGTTTGTCCTTCATTACCCGGGATGAATTAATCTGAGGTACAGATCAACCTAAAGCACTGAAAGCCATTTCTATGCCAACATAGCACAATTATACTTTTAGCTCTTTCTCACTCATTAAAATTGTTTCTTCTACATCTCAATATCCAAGCACTTGACAATGGAAAGTGCAAAGAAATGCTGAGTTCTTCACAGAGCTAAACATTCCTTTCGGTTTCATACATAAACCTTCTAACAAGGTCACTGAACTGATACCTCTGCCATGAGCAGGAACAGTTTCTTGTTGTCTTGAAAGCTAGAGACATATCCAAAACTTCTCTGGGATGCATGTTGCAGTTTTCCACAAACCAAACAGGAAAGATTTCACCTAACCAAAACCTCCCTTCTCTTAGTTAAAAACACTTCCCTGCTGTCCTATGACCACTGGCCCTGCTAAAAAGAACTCTGTCAATATTTCCTATGACCTCATTTGTGAATTGGAACAGCAAAAAACCCCAGAAGAACACTGCCAAAAGTCTACATGCAGGGATCATTTCTCCATGATAAAACACCTAAACTCCTTCAGTCCTTCTGCACAGCTCACATGTCCCAACCCCCAGACCACTTCCATTGTCCTTCTGGACACTCCACCATGGCCACTTGGGATATTGGCCAAACATCTGCATGCACTCTACCGTCTCACAAAAAGATTTGGGAGTGGGGGAAGGACCTGCTCTGACCTGCTGCTGAACATTTTGAACGTTCACTCAATCCCATTGTCCATGAAGCCACTCAGCAGGACTGGTCCCACTAAGGAAACTTGACGGACAGCACCAGTTACTGCTTTCCACCTGCACATTGAGCCACTGTCTATAACTCTTCAGCCATGACTCTCCAGCCTGTTCCTCAGCCATTTAACAGCCTCCAGATCATTGCCCAGCAAG
>NW_015379415.1:0-2809 GCF_001522545.3 Parus major
GGCTGAGGGTCCCTTGGTGAGGGGGAGAATGAGCCCCCGAGCCTTGGTGTGGATTTGGGGGGATCCTGAGGGGGGCGAGGGTCCCTTGGTGAGGGTGTGGTGAGGTTTGAGGGGGTCTTTGGGGGTCCTGACAGGGCTGAGGGTGAGAGAGAAGTTGAACCCTTGGCCCTTGCTGGAATTTTGGGGGGGACTGAGGGTCCCTTGGTAAGGTTTGAGGGTGCCATGAGGAGAGGGTGAGACCCCCAGCCCTTGGGGAGTCCTGAGGAGGGGGGCTGAGCCCCCCAACCCTCGCTGGGGGTTTTTGGGGGGTCTTACAGGAGCCTCTGAAGGGGAAACCCTTGGATTTCAACATGGGGACCCTCCTGGGGGGCGTTTTTAGGGATAAACCCCTTGTGTTTCAACCTGCAGATTGCTAGAGAAGGGCAGGGGGCATTTTTAGGGAATAAACCCCTTGGATTTCAATGTGAGGACCATTCTGGGGAGGTCAGGAGAGCATTTTTAGGGCTAAACCCCTTGGATTCCAGCCTGGAGTCACTTGCTTCTCATTCCTGGATCTTGTGTTCTCCAATGGCTGCTTTTTGACACCCAAAATTGTAGCTTTGACCCAGAAAACCCCTTCCCATGGAAATCTTCCTAATATTCCTGCTGTGTGGAAATTCATCTTCCTTTCTCCCCCAAAGAAACCTTAAACTTTGTGTCTGTTTTTGGGCTGCAATCCCTCAAATCCCAGCACGGGGGTTGGTTTTCAGGGATCCCTCCGGATCCTCCCTCACTCGCACTTCGCTCCGGGTTGGTTAAGTCCAATTACTGATTAATTCCAGGGATTTCCGAGCTGCAGGAATGTTTTGCTGCCAGCTCTGGAAGTCCAAGGGGTGTGAGGAGCTGTCAGGACCTGCCCGTGGCCGGTGAATCCTGCAGAAATCCCAGCTGGGATTTGGCTCTGTCCCAGCTGACCCAAATTCCCGATTCTTTGATTTTTTCCTTGCGGGAGAAGCGCTGGGAGCGGAGGGAATTCTGCACCTGGATGAGAAAATTGGGGGAGCAGCGTTCCCAGGCCCAGGGGGGAGGATTCTGTGGGCTTTGGGGTGAAATTTTCCCTCATTTTTGGGTGTTTTGGGGAACATTTAAAACGCTGAGTTTGGCATGAGAGGGAGGTTTGGAGCTTGGTGCTGGAATTTTGGGATTCAGTGGCTGGTGCCAGGGGAGGACTGGGGCATGGTGTGTGAAATAATTAATCCCTGGGGTTAATGATGGTTAATGAGGGGGTTTGCTCGTGCTCTCCCAATCCCTGGTATCCCTATGGGAGCTGGAAGGATTGGGAATTTCCTCTTGGTTTATCCACTTATTTTCTGGGAAAAGTGACTTTAATTTGTCCCTGTGTCCTCTAGGGCTGCCAGGTTCTTGCCACATTCCTGTCTTCCTGTATCCCAATATTCCAATAATCCAGTGTTCCTNACCCCTGAGCCCCCTGAGCCCTGAGCCCCTGCTGGTGTTGTCTGTGGACCCCCCAAACCCCTGCCCCCCCCGGGAATGGCCATGAGTCTCCTGGACCCCCAGGACCACTGAGGTCCCTGCTGATGGCACACGTGGACCCCCAGAACCTGATGCCCGCCCCCCCCCGGCCCTGGTGGCAATGCCCGTGGATCGCTGAGACCCCCAGCCCAGCCAGGGCTGGCAATGAGCCCCAGGGACCCCCCAAACCTGGCCCTGACCCCCATCCCCAGACAGGTGCTGACGTCACGCAGGTGACGTCACCACACAGCTCCGCTGCAAACAGCGCCCCCTTCCCGTTCCCAGGGAAACAGCGCCCCGTTTCCATGGCAACACACACCTGCACCCAGAGCATCCTAGCATCCCATTTCCGTGGTCCCCCGTTCTCGTGTCAGCAACCCCCTGTCCCCATGCCTTCAGCCCCCCAGGAACAGCATCCTTCCGTTCCCATGGCAACAACCCCTTCTTTTTCCCATGCCTACACCCTCCCCATTGCCATGGTAACAGCCCCCCAAGCCCATGGCAGCCATAACCCCCGTCCCGATGCCCACCCACTCCCCATTGCCATGGTAACAGCCCCTCGGTTTCCATGGCAACACCCCCAACTTCCCATGACAACAGCCCCGTTCCCATGGCAACATCCCCATTCCCACGCCCATGGCGCATGCGCCGCACTCTCCCCGCCCCTCCGACTACATTTCCCGTCAGCCCCCGCGCCCCGTGCGCGCTAACGGCGCTCGGCAGCTCCGCGGACTTCATTTCCCATCGCACCCCGCGGCGCGGACGATGGGGGGTGTGTCCCTACGGCGGCCGGGGCGGGTCCGGTCTCGTGACGCGCGCCGTGCGCGGAGGCCAAGATGGCGGACGAGGAGGGCGAAGCGCGGCCGGGGGCGCGGAACGGAGCCGGGGAGGGACCCCCGGGCGGGCCCCGCGTCGTCCGCATCGTCAAGTCCGAGTCCGGTTACGGCTTTAACGTCCGCGGGCAAGTGAGCGAAGGCGGGCAGCTGCGCAGCATCAACGGCGAGCTGTACGCGCCGCTGCAGCACGTCAGCGCCGTGCTGGGCGGAGGGGCCGCCGACCGCGCCGGGGTGCGCAAGGGGGACCGCATCCTGGAGGTGTGAGTACGGGGGGGCCGCCCACCCACAGCCCCCCGGCACCCGGCCCCGGGAACGCACCCCACACCCACGGGCACAGCCGGGGGAGGGGGGAGCGGGGCGCTGAGGGGGCTCTGAGGGGGCTGAGGGTCTCTGAGGGGGCTCTGAGGGTGCTGAGGAGGCTCTCAGGGGGCTGAGGGGCTCTGAGGGGGCTGGGGGCGCTG
>NW_015379415.1:5904-9552 GCF_001522545.3 Parus major
TCCAGTGTTCCTGTATCCCAACATTCCAGTGTTCCTGTATCCCAGTGTTTCAACATTCCAGTGTTCCTGTATCCCAATGTTCCAGTGTTCCTGTATCCCAGTGTTCCAATAATCCAGTGTTCCTGTATCCCAATGTTTCAATTTCCCAATAGCCCTGTTTTCCAATATTTCAATATTCCAATATCTCAATATTCCTATATTTCAGTATTCCTGCATTCCAATATTTCTGTATTCCTATGTTTCAATATTCCAGTGTTTTGATATTCCAGTGTTTTGATATTCCAATATTCCAGTATTGCAATATCCCACTATTCCAACACTGCTGTATTCCTGTTTCCCATATTCCCATAATTCAACATCCCTATATTCCAGTATTTTTCTATATTCCAACACAACCGAATTCCCACATTCCAGCATTCCCATCTTTTGCTACAGAAACCACCCCAAAATCCCAGACTCCATTCCAGCAGCACAGAATTCCCCCCCGGGGCACCCTGATTTTCCTCGGATCCGTCCAAATCCCAACTCCTGGAATTTCACGGCGGCGCCGCGGCCGGAGGAGGAAACAATAACCCAGGATTCCCAAAATAGCTCCGATTTCCCTTCCTTTCACCGGGAACAGGGCAGGAAAGGGGGGGGCCCATCCGCTCTCCCGGCCATCCCGGTTCCTCCGGAGGGAACTCCCCAAAATCCAGTCCCTGGAGCTCCGGGAGGAGCCGCCTGGCTGGATTTGGGATGTTCAGGGTGTTTATTCCATGCAGGATTGCCTTCCCACCTCCTGGAATTCCCTGGATCGGCTCCGAGGAGGGGGATTTTTGGGGAGGAAGAACCCAAGCGAGGAGGTTGTTCCAGCACCGAGGAATTCCCGCTGGGATCTGTGGGGGATCTTTGGGATGTGGGCGCTCACCTGTGGCTCTGGCACCCCACAGCTCATCCCTATCCTGGAAAATCCCGGAGATCACCCATCCCAGCGTTTTTCCCATGGAAAAAACCACTCTTCCCGATCCTCATCCGACACCAAGGGATGCTCCAGGTGCTGCCTGGATGCTCCTGAGCCTGCTCCGGGTCCTTTTCCCATCCCTCCCTCCCGGATCCAGCACCCAGCAAATCCCTGTGTTTTCCCAAGGCTCTGGAATGCTCCGGAATCTCCAGGGGCACCGAGACAGACAAGGGGAGCTAATTGAGCTAATTGATCTCCTGATTAGGAATCTCCATCATCACCAATCCACCGGGAAGAGAAGCTCCGGAAAGGACGGAATAGAGAAAAAAGGGATTTATCCCATTTGTCCTGGAGCTGAGTGGGAAAACAGCCGGATTTGGGTGGGCTGGGGGATCCTGGATCCCACCAGACTCAGGGAAACGTCTGGAACAGGCGCAGCCCTGGAATAACCCTCGGAATCGGCGTCTTCCCAACATCCGTGTGCGAGGCCGAAGGCTTTTCCCTGAGGAGATTGGACTCTCCCTCTCTCCGTGGGCTCAATTCCTGTTTTGTGGGATGGGAAAAGCTGGCTCTGCCTTGGAAAAGTCCGGAATGGTCTCAGTGCCAGAGCTGCTGGCTCGGCACATTCCCGGTGTTCTGCTCACCAGAGGCACTGCTGGGAATTCACCCTGGGAATGGCAGTGGGAATTTCCTTGTCCAGAGGCTCTGAGGGGGGATCTTCTTGGAAAATTTAGGAAGTGGATTGGAAGTGGAAGCAAAAATCCTTCTGATCACCAGCTGATTCCTCTTCCTTTTCCCGTTCCTTCCTTACCCCATCCCTTCCCTTCCCTCTGGAATTTCTTGGATCCTTCAGCAATCCAATCCCCAGGATCTCCATCTCCAGGATGCTCCTTGCCCAGCTCCTCACAGTGAATTCCCCTGACAGGCCCCAGGTCAGGGAATTTTCCAAAGTCCTGGTGGAAAATGACTCAATCCCAGTCGGAACAGGAACCCTGGAATGTTTTCCATGCCATGGGGCCCTTGCTCATCCGTGTCAGCGTGATGGGAATTCTGCTTCATCCTTGGGCTTTTCCAGCAGCTCCTGCTCTTCCTGATAGAAAATTCCTGGATCCCAGGATCTCCAGCCATTGCCAGCAGCTCCTGCTCTTCCCAATGGAAGATTCCCGGATCCCAGGATCTCCTGTCTGTTACCAGCAGCTCCTGCTCTTCCCGATGGAAAATTCCGGATCCCAGGATCTCCTGTCATTACTAGTAGATCCTGCTCTTCCCGATGGAAAATTCCCAGATCCCAGGATCTCCTGTCTGTTACCAGCAGCTCCTGCTCTTCCCAATGGAAGATTCCCAGATCCCAGGATCTCCTGTCTGTTACCAGCAGATCCTGCTCTTCCCAATGGAAGATTCCCGGATCCCAGGATCTCCTGTCTGTTACCAGCAGCTCCTGCTCTTCCCAATGGAAAATTCCCGGATCCCAGCCCAGCTGGTGGATGAGATGTTTTCCGCTGTCTCCGATGCATCCAGGGAATATCGCACTGGGCTGAGGAGCTTCTTCCCAGCTCCCTGGGAAAGGAGTGGTGGGAACACTTGGGAGCCCCTGGGAGAGGAATTCCATGAGAAATCCAAACTCCAGCCCCACTGAATCCCCCTGGATTGAAGGGGAAGGAGGCTCCCCCATCCTGCAGCGGGATGTGCCGGTACCTCCCCCTCTGGGTGGAGCCTTTCCACATTCCCAAAGAAGGGATTTATCGGAGGAAGTTGTTCCTGGAATGCTGCAGGGAATGATTCTCCTCCATTTCCCACCCCACGGAAGAGCCGTGGCTGCGGATCCGCTTTCCCAGCAGGAGGGATCCCTTGGATCGGGTGTTGCCCCGTGGATCTCCATGTCCTTTCCAGAGGGACCTCGCATTCCCTGGATTCCCTGAAGGATCCCAGCAATGCCTGGATCCATTTTCCAGCTCCAGACAGCGCCAGAAGCTTGAGGAGCAAAACATCCCAGCATTCCTTTTTCTTGGGAAAAGGCTCCTGGATCCCGCCGATCCTGGATTTAACATTCCTGGATTCCAGCCTCGGTTGCCATGGTGATTTATCCCAAAGTTCTGACTCCTGCTCCTTGGAGACACCAGCAGGGGAGCATCCGAGCTGGGGAACACCCTCTGGGAGCTGGCATTTTTGGGAATGGAGTGATGCCTTTTTGGGAATTCTGGGTCCTGCCCCTCCGAGTGCTCCATTATCCCTTTTCCCTGGAATGATTCAGAAGCTCCAATGGGTTTGGATGGCCTTGGGTAGTGTTGGAGCTGGAGGAAACTTTTCCAGCTCTTGGAAAAGTTGGAATTTTCAAACCTGGGTTTGTAAGCAGAGATCTGACCTTTCCAGGGTGATTCCTGTAAGGAAAAATTCCATAAAAATGGGAAAATCCCTCAAAATCCCTCCTCATCCCAAAATCCCTCCTCATCCCAAAATCCCTCATCCCAAAATCCCTCATCCCAAAAAAAGCTGTTCCCTTCCCTTCAAGAGCTGGGGGTTGATGGCCAAATCCCACTCTGGATCCTGGGAGCAGCACAGAATTCCAGGGCAATTCCAGGTTTTTCGGTGGAGAAATTCCTTGGTGGGAATCGGGATTGTGGCAACGTCACCGCAACGAGAAATTCCAAACAACTTTTGTGGAAGGGATCCCTCGTGTCCGAGGCAGCTCGGGAATGTCTTGGGATTTC
>NW_015379415.1:10671-11544 GCF_001522545.3 Parus major
AAGGAGCCCCAGTAACCAGGTGGTGGATGTGATCCATGGGAATTTGGGATATTTTTCCATTTAGGAACAGGGTGAATGCTGAAGGTTCCGTCATGAGGAGGTGATGGATCTGATCCATGAAAATCTGGGCTATTTTTCCATGCAGGAACAGGGTGAACATGGAAGGTTCCCCAATAAACAGGTGGTGGATCTGATCCATGGGAATTTGGGCTATTTTTCCACGGAGGAATGGGGTGAACATGGAAGGTCCCCTCATAAGCAGGTGATGGATGTGATCCATGGGAATTTGGGATATTTTTCCCTTTAGGAACAGGGTGAATGTTGAAGGTTCTGTCATGAGCAGGTGGTGGATGTGATCCATGGGAATTTGGGATATTTTCCCTTTAGGAATGGGGTGAATGTTGAAGGAGCCATGCACAAGTAGGTGCTGAATGTGATCCATGGGAATCTGGGATATTTTCCATGTAGGAACAGTGTGAATGTTGAAGGAGCCACACACAAGCAGGTGATGGATCTGATCCATGGGAATTTGGGATATTTTTCCATGGAGGAACAGGGTGAACATGGAAGGTCCCCTCATAAGCAGGTGGTGGATGTGATACATGAAAACCTGGGCTATTTTTCCATGCAGGAACAGGGTGAACATGGAAGGTTCCCCAATAAGCAGGTGGTGGATGTGATCCATGGGAATTTGGGATATTTTTCCATTTAGGAATGGTGTGAACATGGAAGGAGCCCCAATAAACAGGTGGTGGATCTGATCCATGAAAATCTGGGCTATTTTTCCATGCAAGAACAGGGTGAATGTTGAAGGTTCCCTCATAAACAAGTGGTGGATGTGATCCATGGGAATTTGGGATATTTTCTCTTTAG
>NW_015379415.1:13730-14235 GCF_001522545.3 Parus major
ATGTTGAAGATGCCCCAATAACCAGGTGATGGATGTGATCCATGAAAACCTGGGCTATTTTTCCATGCAGGAACGGCGTGAACGTGGAAGGAGCCACGCACAAGCAGGTGGTGGATCTGATCCGCGCCGGGGAGAAGGAGCTGGTGCTCACGGTGCTCTCGGTGCCGCCACACGAGGCCGAGAGCCTGGAGCCTCCCGAGGAGCCGCTGGGGCCGCCCTTCTACGACTACAGCGAGAAACAGGCGGTGCCCATCTCCATCCCCACCTACAAACACGTGGAGCAGAGCGGAGAGAAGTTCGTGGTGAGGCTTCTTCCCCTCTGGAATGGGGGAAAATCCACGGATTTGGGGGATTTCCCAAAGGGTTTTGTTTGTTTGTGGCGGTTGTTGGCACTGAATAGCAGGGTGTGCCCTAAAATTGTGGGGGTTTGCCTTAAATAGAAGGGTTTTTCCTCACAGCTGCAGGGTTTTTCCTCAAATAGTTGGATTTTTCCTCAAATTGCTAG
>NW_015379415.1:16967-18221 GCF_001522545.3 Parus major
GGACCAGCAGTGACCTCCCGCAGCTCCGTCCTCATTTCCCTCCTGTTCCCCCAAACCCCTCTCGCGACGTGAGTGGGATTTTTGGGAATTTTTGGGAATTCTGGGGCTGTTCCCAGGTGTACAACGTGTACATGGCGGGGAGGCAGCTGTGCTCCAAGCGTTACCGGGAATTCGCCATCCTGCACCAGAACCTGAAGCGGGAATTCGCCAATTTCACCTTCCCGCGGCTCCCCGGGAAGTGGCCGTTCTCGCTGTCCGAGCAGCAGCTGGACGCCCGCAGGAGGGGCCTGGAGGAGTACCTGGAGAAGGGTATGGAGCCTGCCTGGAATGCTTCCTCATCCCGGAATTCTGGGATTCACGGTCCTTCCTCATCCCGGGATTCTGGGATTCGCAGTCCTTCCTCATCCCGGAATTCCAGGATTCACAGTCCTTCCTCATCCCGGGATTCACAGTCCTTCCTTATCCCGGAATTCCGGGATTTGCAATGCTTCCTCATCCCGGAATTCTGGGATTGGCAATGCTTCCTCATCCCGGAATTCCGGGATTCACAGTCCTTCCTCATCCCGGAATTCTGGGATTCGCAGTCCTTCCTCATCCCGGGATTCACAGTCCTTCCTCATCCCGGGATTCACAGTCCTTCCTTATCCCGGAATTCTGGGATTTGCAATGCTTCCTTATCCTGGAATTCTGGGATTCACAGTCCTTCCTTATCCCGGAATTCCGGGATTCACAGTCCTTCCTTATCCCGGAATTCTGGGGTTCACAGTCCTTCCTTATCCCGGAATTATGGGATTCACAATCCTTCCTCATCCCGGAATTCCAGGATTTGCAATGCTTCCTCATCCCGGAATTCCGGGATTCACAATGCTTCCTTAACCTGGAATTCTGGGATTCGCAATGCTTCCTCATCCCAGAATTCCGGGATTCACAGTCCTTCCTTATCCCGGGATTCACAGTCCTTCCTTATCCCGGAATTCTGGGATTCGCAGTCCTTCCTTATCCCGGAATTCTGGGATTCGCAGTCCTTCCTTATCCCGGAATCCCAGGATTCAATAATCCTTCCTCATCCTGGGATTCGCAGTCCTTCCTTATCCCGGAATTCTGGGATTCACAATCCTTCCTCATCCCGGAATTCTGGGATTCACAATCCTTCCTCATCCCGGAATCCCCGGTTTCAAAATCCCTCCTCACCCCAAAGTCCCTGATCCCAGGAATCCCCTCGGGATGGGTTGGGATAATGGGAAGGGGTTGTTG
>NW_015379415.1:20232-21647 GCF_001522545.3 Parus major
TGGAATTTTCCTCCTTTCCCACCTGGAATTTTCCTCCTTTCCCACCTGGAATTTTCCTCCTTTCCCATCTGGATTTTCTTCCTTTCCCATTTGGATTTTCCTCCTTTCCCATCTGGAATTTTCCTCCTTTCCCATCTGGAATTTTCCTCCTTTCCCACCTGGAATTTTCCTCCTTTCCCATCTGGAATTTTCCTCCTTTCCCACCTGGAATTTTCCTCCTTTTCCACCTGGAATTTTCCTCCTTTCCCATTTGGATTTTCCCACCTGGAATTTTCTTCCTTTCCAATCTGGAATTTTCCTCCTTTCCCATCTGGATTTTCCTCCTTTCCCACCTGGAATTTTCCTCCTCTCCCACCCGGATTTTCCCCCATTTTTTGAGGATTGGGATCCCCTAGATCCACGGATTATGGGGAATAAAACAACGCACGGGAGACCCTTTGGAAAAAGAGATGAAAATTCCTCTGGAAAAGAGCAGGAATTCCAGGATCCCACGGATTAATGGGATTTGGGGGTGTCCAGCACACAACCCATGGAATTCCAGCCCGACTTTTGGCCGTGGGATAATCCCAGACAGGAATTTTCCACTCCTTTTCCCTCGGGAATCCAGGCTGGAATCGTGGAACCGCCACAAGCTGGAAATGCCCGGGGATGGGGCGGGGGGAGGGAGCGAAACGGGAAATGAAGAATTCCTGGCAGAGTTCCAACCGGGTTTTCCGTGGTCAGGGAATTCCCGGGAAGGCTGATCCCGTTTTCCCGGCGTTTTCCAGGCGGTGGCTGCCAAGGTGGGCATGGACAGCGTCACCGCCAACTACTTCGCCCTCTTCGAGGTCATCAACCACTCCTTCGGTGAGCCCGGAATTCCGCTGGAAAAGTGGGAATGGAGGGGGATCCGCAGGGAGGGATTGTGGAATTGCTGGGGTTGGGATAGATCCCACCAGCCCAGGCTCCGGCCTGGATGGTTCCAGGGAATCCATGGAGTAACCTGGGCTAGGGTTGATCCCTAAAATCCCGTTAAAGCAGGATGGGGAATCCTGGAAAGATCCTTAAAGATCTTCGGGATCTTGGGATTTCCCCTGTCCTGGGTTGTTCCCGGCTGGAATTCAGGGATCACTTCCAGGGATGGGGAATTGTCCCGGCTGGAAAAGCCCCCCGGGCCAATCCCACCAAATCCCCTCCCCCAGGAGTTTTTGGGATAATTCCCGGGATTGAGGGCTCTGCCCTCCCATCCAACACCTTTTCCATGGGGAAATATTCCCAAGAATCCAAGCTGGACCATTTCCCCATGGAAATTCCCATCCCTTCTCCCCCCTCATCCCAGGAACTGATGGATTTGAGGCCTGGCTGTGGAATTCTGAGGGATTTGGGCTCTTTCCTGGCTCTGCTCAATCCTGGATTCCCTCAGCATTCCCAATTTC
>NW_015379415.1:23710-25702 GCF_001522545.3 Parus major
TCCCGTGATTCTCCCGTGATTTTCCCATGATTTTCCCATGATTCTCCCGTGACTCTCCCGTGATTCTCCCGTGACTCTCCCGTGATTTTCCCTTGATTCTCCCATGATTCTCCCGGTGTTTCCCATGATTTTCCCGTGATTCTCCCATGATTCTCCCGTGATTTTCCCGTGACTCTCCCGTGATTTTCCCGTGACTCTCCCGTGACTCTCCCGTGATTCTCCCGTGATTCTCCCGTGACTCTCCCATGATTTCCCGGCATTCCCGGTGTTTCCCAGTGCGGAAGCTGGCTCCCAACGAGTTTCCCCACAAGCTGTACGTGCAGAATTACACGTCGGCGGTGCCGGGGACGTGCCTGACGCTGCGCAAGTGGCTCTTCACCACCGAGGAGGAGGCGCTGCTCAACGACAACGACCTGGCCGTCGCCTACTTCTTCCACCAGGTATTCCCGCCCGGAATTCCCAGCTGGAATTCTCCTGGAATGCTCCTTCCCCATGGGAGAGGTGGTGGAGTGCAGTGGTTGATCCCAACGTTGGGAATTCCACCTGGGTTTATGGGATTGAGGCACTCCAAGCTTGGAATTCCCACCTGGAATTCCTCTGGAATCCCCATTCAGGTCAGGAAAAGTCCTTAGAAGGTAGCTGGGTCCAAGGGTTGATCCCAACATTGGGAATTCTCCCTGGTTTTCCGGGATTGAGGCACTCCAAGCTTGGAATTCCCACCTGGAATTCCTCTGGAATCCTCATTCAGGTCAGGAAAAGTCCTGGAAGGGCGGTTGGATCAAGGGTTGATCCCAAATTGGGGAATTCCACCTGGGTTTATGGGATTGAGCTCAAGCTCACCAGAAGGGCTCCACCAGCTGAGGAATTCCCGGTTTTTTCCTGGTTTTTTCCCGGATTTTTCCCGGATTTTTTCCCGGATTTTTTCTGGATTTTTCCCGGATTTTTCCCGGATTTTTTCCCGGATTTTTCCCAGTTTTTTCCTGGTTTTTCCCGGGTTTTTCCCAGATTTTTTCCCGGATTTTTCCCTGATTTTTCCCTGATTTTTCCCTGATTTTTTCACGGATTTTTTCACGGATTTTTTCACGGATTTTTTCCCAGATTTTTTCCCGGATTTTTTCCCGGATTTTTCCCGGATTTTTCCCTGGATTTTTTCCTGGATTTTTCCCATTTTTTTCCCGGATTTTTTCCCGGATTTTTCCCGGATTTTTCCCAGATTTTTTCCCGGGTTTTTCCCGGATTTTTTCCCAGATTTTTCCCATTTTTTTCCCCGTTCCCAGGCCGTTGATGACGTCAAAAAAGGCTACATCAAAGCCGAGGAGAAATCCTACCAGCTCCAGAAGCTCTGCGAGCAGAGGAAGATGGTCATGGTGAGTTATCCCGGGTTTTCCCGGGAATGTGGCCGGGAAGAGCCCCGGTGAATCCCGGTGAATCCCAGAATCCCGTTGAATCCCGTTGAATCCCGGTGAATCCCGGTGAATCCCGATGAATCCTGGTGAATCCTGGTGAATCCCAGAATCCCGGTGAATCCCGGTGAATCCCGGTGAATCCCGGTGAATCCCAGAATCCCGGTGAATCCCGGTGAATCCCGGTGAATCCCTGAATCCCGGTGAATCCTGGTGAATCCCTGAATCCCGGTGAATCCTGGTGAATCCCAGAATCCCGGTGAATCCCGGTGAATTCTGGGATTCCCAGTGCCTCCAGCATTCCCAGAGCCCCCCACATTCCTGGTGCCTCTGGCATTCCCGGTGCCCGGCACTCCAGTGCCCCCCAAATTCCCGTTATCCCATTCCCGTTATCCCATTCCCGTTATCCCATTCCCGTTATCCCATTCCCGTTATCCCATTCCCGTTATCCCACATTCCCGTTATTCCAGCAGTACCTGACGATGCTGCGCTCCTGTGAGGGTTATAACGAGATCACGTTATCCCAATATTCCCGTTATCCCATTCCCGTTGTCCCATTCCCGTTATCCCGATATTCCCGTTATCCCGA
>NW_015379416.1:0-1497 GCF_001522545.3 Parus major
TGAGCCTGTGAAGCTCTGAGCTTGGAAAGTCATGGTTTAATGCTTTTTGTTTTTTTTTTTTCCTTTGGACAGCATCCATTTGTAACATCGGCCAAGCCAGCATCCACTCTGTCACCACTCGTCATTTCAGTGAAGAAGAAGAAGAAGTGTGACAGAAGACACTGTCTTCATAACTAGTGTAGAGTAGAACTACATAGGATAGGATAGGATTGATAGCATAGGATTGATGAGTAGTTTTGTAAGGCAGGTTTTTCAGGCAGTAGGATTGTAGAGTAGGATTATAGAGTAGGGTTCCTGAGTAGGAGGAATGTTGTGTAGGATTGTAGAGTAGGATTGCAAATAAATAAATAATAAATAAATAAATAAATAAATAAAGTTTTCTGAAACATCAACTCATTTGGAAGATTCTTCTCCTTCTGACTCTTTCAGAAAACTCAAGGAAACTATATAGTTTAACGGGTGGGAACTTGACCCTTGCCAGAGAAAGAATGTATTGGTCAATGGGTGGGCAGTTAACTTTTGAAAGAGGAACAGTGCAGAATGGAGGCATTGTTGGCATGGAGTCGGTATTCGGAGCCATCGTGGTCTCATCTCACGTGCCGGCCATGTGGGAGCTGATGCTGTCACTGGGAAAATTCCACTCCTGAGCAGGAGATGTAAGGCCTGGTTCTGGGCTGGAGGGGTGAGAAGGACAAGATGCAGACTGTTTTGATGCAGGGGATGTCCTGAAAGTGCGCTGCCTACCTGCCCCCCCCACCGAGCACCATGCTTCATCTCCTTCTCCCGCTCTGCGGGTTTTTGGGAATCCAGGGGTTGGCATGTACTATGTGCTACTGCAACTAATAGAATAAATTTGCTTTGCAACCCCAGTTGGGTCTTGGCTCTCTACCAGAGAGCCTTAGGACAGCCCTGCTCTCATGTCAATAAATTCTGAGCAGTGATTTAAATATGTCCATTAATTTGGGGCTGTGTTTAGCCTGCGAGTTTCAGCAAAGTACTGAATGTGTCTTAGTTCCATGGATACAAACTAGTAGGTGAGATTGCTGGGTGTGCAAAAGTTAGGGAAGTGATTCCCCACACATCCAGAGCAGAAATAAAGTAATGCCTCCTTTCTAACCCTGAGCTGGCCGTGGGGATTTGGCCTTGTTCGGTGATGTTAAGTTTGGCAATTTCTATCGAGCAGGTAAGAAAAGTCCAAATGAAACATTTTCCAGCTGTTTCCTGTTGCACCCCAGGAGCTGGTGGGGGAAGTTAGTAAGATGCCCTGGGATGTGACCTCTGCTTACAGAATGTTCTCCTGTAGTCTTGTAATAAATGGAATTGATTCATGCTGACTGAATTGTAACTATTTGGAAAGTTCTTATTAGAAGCAATCTAAAGAATCAGTGTACAAGGCAGATGTACCCCTCCACAGATGTTACATGTTAAAACTGAGGTACAAGATGTAGTTTGGAAGGTGAGTGATGTCCCAAGATGAAAATGGCCTCGAGATGGACA
>NW_015379416.1:2472-7221 GCF_001522545.3 Parus major
AGAAGGAGAAGCAGCAGCAGCTCCGTCTGGGTGATGGCAAAATTCCCTTCTCTCCACCACAAGAGCTCTACGCCTAAGGTGTCCTTCTCTGAAGCTGAAGAAAGCCCACCAAACTGTCCCCACCCTCCTTTTTTCCTGCCCCCTTCCTCCCCTGGACCCGGCCAAACTCTTTGTCTTGTCTCAAGTATCCACCAAGTACCCACAGTTAGGCTGTCCCCGCAACTAATGGGTAAAAATTCCACAGGCAAGCCAGAACTAAAAAAAAGGACACCTAAGCCCCAACATTTTATTAAATTGTATTCTTTTATACCAAATCACTATTCAGTTTACTAAATTGTATTCATTTTTAATTAAACTGCTGTTAACTCAAGGGACCTAGTTGTCAAAATTCTAATTTCATTTATAACAGTCACCTCTGGTGTTTTATGTACCCCAGTTACATCATCCTACTTATGTCATTCCTTGTCCCCAGCAAAGAGTTATGTCATCCCTAATCTCCACTCCAGTTCTAGAATGTTCCCTGCTTTTGTTTTCCTTGTTGGTTCCCATTCCCTGTCACTCTACCACCAAGACCCTGGTTGGCTGTTATCCCTTGGCTCCACCTCTTCATCACCCCTGTGCCCTCAACCTATTGGTCCTCAGCTCTGATGTTCAGCCCTTCCCTGTCTGTGGATAACTTCAGTCCCTGCTTTGTTCTGGGTTCTTTGTGCCTGGTTCCCTTCTATGTGAGATGAATAAACTCCACAGGAATACCATACAAAGAACTCCTTTTGTACCTATTTGTCGACCCTCAGACAACACTGTGGTGCGTGAGCACTTGGTGCTGAGAGCTATCCTTTCCCAGTGGAGACATGAAGCTCTCAGGAAGGTAGTGGCCTCCTGCTGCACCACCACAGCTGGTGCCCAAACAGGGACCAGTCATGTGAGTGCCCTGAGATTGTCTCCCTTTGTGGATTTAAAAGTTGCCTCGCAGCTCCAGCTTCCAAAAGGGACACCCTTGATTTTATGAGGGTATCCCTGAAGGGCCAGCCAGCAATCCTCAGCTATGCAGGTTCTGGAGTGTTTCCTTCAGAGGACTGGCCCGAGTCGGCAAACCCCATGCGAGATTCTTTTCTTTGATTTGTTGGGAACTGGCGAGTAAGGGAAGGTGCTGCCACAAATAATTTTCAAATTCTGTTTTCATTTATCTCATGGGGGAAAAAAGTTAAAAAAATCTGAAATTATCTAAACTATCCATTTTAGAACAGGAGATTTATACCCAAGTTAAAGGGACGCTTATTAGTGGGGATGTTAAGTTCTCTAGGGGAGATTTGAAAGCCTTTAGTCATTTTCTGTTTAGACACTTCCCAGATGTTACCCAGGAAGTGGTGTCTTCTCTTGAGTTCTGGGATCAAGTGGGGAAACGTTTTTTTATAGAACAAGTTAAGGGGGATTTTACAGTTGGGAAGTTTTACCCTCTTTTTAATTCTATTTATAAGTTAATTAAGGGGAAAAGGGAAAGTTTGGGACCCAGTTCATTCCAGTTACCGCCTTCCTCCCTCCCCATTCCTCATCCCTCTTCCCCTAAGAGTGGGTGGAGGGATGGAGGTGGAACCTGCTCAGTGGCACAGGAGTGCTACCTGCCTTCTGTTCCCTCCTACCCCTCTTTGTCCCTTCCTCAGTCTGGTAATGGCCATACCAGCCTGAGCTCTAACCTCACCCCCTGTTTACCTTCACCCCCCTGTCCCAGTTCAACTCCTTTTCTACTGAGTTCAATGGGCTGAGATGGCGCTGGCCACATGGCAGGTCCCGACATCTTAAGACCCTCACAATCAGCTGTACAAAATGGTGATTTCCCTCTGCCCTCTCCCATTCTCGCCTTTCCACCTGGTTCCACCCCTGCAACGTGCTACACCCCTGCGTCAGGCCCCTCCCCATCTGTTGTGTCTAAAAGACTGTCAGTATCGGGACCTTCATCCTCCCCTCCCACCAGAAAACTCCTCCCTGACTCTGCGCTCCCTGAGGTTGGCCGCACCTTTGCCTCTTCTGGCTCCCACACCACCGGAACTGGAAGTAGGCCAGGCTGGAAGGTAGCTGTCTTGGCTACCAAGGCCAGTTGGGGAACCAGTGCCTATTCTGATCCTTCTTCTTCCTCTTCAGAGGAAGGGGAAGACAGTGACTCCTCAGACTCTAATACCAGGCCTGGAGAGGGCTGGGCATAGGTCCTAAGGCAGGCTGTCAGGGACGGCAACCTTGTAATGGCCGAAAAGCTACACCACATTGTAGCTCCAGTCATATATTAAAAGAGGTAAGAGACCAAAATGGCAACAGGTTCCTTATAATGAACTTAAAGAACTTTGTAAATCTGCAAAGGAGTAGGGGCGGAAGTCACCCTATTTCAGAAACATACTTGCTATGACACTCTCTGGCCACATCCTTGTTCCGCACAATATTAAACATATTATGTCACTCCTGTTATCCCCCACCAAGCTTCTGTTGTGGGAGTCTCTGTGGAGAAAACAGTTGAGACCTGTGCATGTCACCCATAAAAATGAGGACAGAGAGGCTCAACTGACAATGGCAATTGTATGTGGGGAAGGTAACTATGGCCCACGTGATGACCAAGCTCAGGACCTTCCAGTCCTGGAGGACATTAAAACTGCTGCCCGTAGAGCCCTATTTCAAACTCCTGATGGCTCCCTACCCCAACAAAAGTTTTCAGACATTTGTCAGGGTGCTGATGAAGCATTTATTACGTTTATTGATAGTGGCTCCAAGATGCCATTGATAAACAGATTGATAATCCCCAGGCCAGGGAAGAGTTGCTCTGGAAGTTAGCCGCTGTACATGTGAACTCTGAGTGTATAAAGATTATCTGAGCACTCCCCCTGGAACCTGAACCCACCATCTCACAGATGGTGGAAGCCTGTGCGAGGCTCACCATGATCGAGCACAAAGTCTCCCTAGCTGTAAGCAAGGGAGTAAGAGAAGCTATGGCTGCACAAAATAACAACATCACATGTTTTAACTGCAGCCAGCGGGACACATTCAGGCAAGTGTCCATTTCCTTTTCCTAGTCACCATCCCTCACCCTACTTAAACCCTCCCTCGTTAGCACCTTGAAACACTCAGGAAACCTGCTGCCAACGTCACCAATACTCGCCAGGAAACTACCTGCTGAGCATGGGGTGGCTCCATACAATGAGACAAAATGGCAGGCCATTCAGTCCCAAGCTCCCTACCATCCTTGAAGACCAGTGACCAGCAGGCACGTTTCAGAAGACTGCGACCCTCAGAGAGGACTTTCATTCTTCAGAAAACAACGGCAACTAAGCCAAGCAGACCAGTGGGTACTGGTGAGTGGTCTTTCAATTTAGTTTGATGATGAAGCCACTGCCCATATTCCATCTAATCAATTTGGGCCTAGGGATGGACCTAACATCCTCATAGAAGGGGATGTTAAACATGCCCCAGGCTGCCTTCAGGTTGCTGCATCCAAGGAGCTGGTGGGAGAGGCTATAGGGAAAATGCCCTGAGATGTGACCTCTGTTTAGGGAAAAGTTTTTCTATAGTTCCTTAAAAGTTTATGTACCCCAGTTTGTAATGACCTCATCCAAGTTATGTCACCCTTTTGTTCTGGCCCCTGAGTTATGTCATCCCTGTTCTCCACCCCTGTTCCACAATGTTCCCCACTCCTGTCTTCCCCATTGGTTCCTGTTCCCTGTCACTCTGCCCCTGGGTTCTGGTTGGTTGTTACCCTTTGACTCCACCTTTGTACCGCCCCTTTGCCCTCAACCCATTGGCCCTCAGTGCTGATGCTCTTCCCTTCCCTGGTTGTATAAAGCCCTGGACCCTCCTTTGTTCTTGGTTCTTTGTCTCTGGATCCCTCCAGTGTGTGCCTTAATAAACCCCACTGGAATTCCGTACAAAGAACCCCTTCTATATCTTCATCGGTGTCTGTTTGCTATCTGGGCTACGTGAGTTCACGGTGCTACAAACTGCCCCTTCCTCTGGAGCATGGTCTCGGGAAGGAGATGGTCTCGGCAGCTCCTGCTGCACTGCTGATGCATCAGGTTATCCCTGAAGTGGTAACAGTGGACTCATGCCAGGAGATAACTGTTTCCATCATGTGTACCAATCCACCCTTTTTCCTGAGCAAAGGAACACCTTTTGCTCAGATGTATGTGCTACATGGAGAAGACTACTCAAACTTGGACAATTATGATGTGTATCTGACATGAGTAATGGGGAGAGACAAGCTGAGGATAAAGTGTAACTTGTCTAACAAAGACAAAACAGTTTCTCTTACAGGCATTGCAGACAATGGAGCAGACTTTACACTTAACACCAGCTCCCAGTGGCCTGAAAATTGGGAATTAGTTTCACCCTGTGGCATGGTCTCTGGGATTGGAGGAGCTGTCATGTCCTTACAAAGGAAAAAACACATCACCGTCGAAGGACCTGAAGGTCAGATAGCCACTATAAAACCTTTTCTAGTCCAAGCCAAATATGGTACTGTGGGGTAGGGACTTACTGTCCCAGTGGGGGGCTAGACTGGAAATCCCGCCACCATCTTGGGACTTCTGGTCAGGGCCACTGTAAAGCACACCACCCTACCACTTACTTGGAAGACCGATGAACTAGTGTGGGTGGATCAGTGGCCCCTTCCTGAACAAAAAATAAAGGCACTTGAGTCTCTCATTGAGGACAAGTTGTCTAAGGGCCACATAACACCTTCCTCAAGCCCTTGGAACACCCCTGTTTTTGTAA
>NW_015379416.1:8458-18676 GCF_001522545.3 Parus major
GAGTGCCTCGGGCATGGGGAAGAAAAGGGCTTATGGAGGTGTGGGAGCCAAGACCAGACGCTCTGGGACAAGCACCTAACATCACCCAACGAGACGTATTATGGACGATTATATTAACATTATGGACTATTATGGACTGTATGGCTCTTCCAGTGGACTGGTTTTTTGTCTTATGTGAAGTTTCTTTTTTTTTAGTGTATACCTCCCTGTACCTTCCTCTCTCCTCTGTTCCTAAGGGCAGGACAACGGGTGAAAAAAGCCAAGATGGCTCGGGGTTGCTGCCGACTCCCCGTCACCCCAGTGTCTCTCTGCCATCCCTTCCCGTTTTCCTGAAGGCAGGCAAGGGACGGAGAACATCCAGAGTGATGCGGGTCTGCTGCCATCTGCCCGCCGTTCCGTGTCCTCCTTCACCCCCTGTCTTTCCATATTCCCCATTCCCTGGCCGGGAAAGTCCGTCCCGGCCTCCCTCCCCCATCCCAAGATGGCGCCGGCCACGCGCTCTGGGATCCCTTGTTTCCCGCCTTGCTCCTTCTTTTCCGGTCCGAACCTTCCCTTCCCCCAGTAACTCCTGCTTCGCTCCCACCCCTTTGTTCGGCTGCTCCACCCCTGGGGGCTCTGCCTTTTCCATCGTGGGCAACACCTCCTCTGGGGAGATGGAAACTATAACCTGAGCTGCCAAAGCCGGTGTTTCACCGAGATTGTCTAAAGGGGCGACGCCCACATGGGAGCCGAGCCGAAGCTGGAAATCGAAGAACTGCCCCTCGTGAGAGGAGATCCAAGAGCTGAACCCTTCCTAAAAGAGAATCCGTAAGTGGAAGAGACTGAACTAAAAAACCATTATGTTTGCATTAAGTACCATCACCGTTTAATTTGCCCGGCGTAGTCCGAGATTTAAGTGTTTGTTTTCAATTTTATTTTTTCTGTTTGCTTAATGTGTTTTGTTACTGAAGTTTTGGTGTCCCACAAAGCAAAGCGGGTGCTCCGTGGAGGAGGTGAGATTTTAAGGTGTACGTTTGGAAACATTTTAAGCTTCTAATTAAAATTTGGAAAAAAAAAAAAGAAAAAGTAGGAGCAGATGTGGCAGGGGCCACAGGGGAGACAAAGAGTTACATTTTCCCACCCCAAACCCCTTGTGAAGGGCGGCCCAGGTGTTCTGATTGGGTTTGAGTCCCTGGGGGGTTCTCCCTTGGTGTGCTTCTACTGGTCCCTGACCCTGAACTCCACCCTCAGAGGTGGAAACTCTCAGGGGTTCCGTCCCTCAAAAACCCCTGCTGTGCCTCTGTTCGGGGCTCTCTGTTCTGGACCTGACTTTGTTCCCATGCTGAATAAATGGTTTCATGAACAGGAGCCCGTCTCGTTGGTGTTTGATGCTGGTCCCCAGAATCCTGCTGCTTCCCTGGACAAGATCCTGAGGTTGCTGGCCACAACACACACTCAAAGACCAACTCCTTATTATAGAGTGGGTGTTCCTTTCCCATCAATCAACTAAGGCAACAACAACTCCACAAGAGTTAATGGCCCAATTAATAATAATATAAGCCAGAGCTTGCCTTTGGACCCTCTCAGGGTGTGAGTTCACATGCATATATCTCCCCTTGATACTGACAAGGCTGGAAGCCTTGCTCATGAAAGAAATTGGCCAGGAGACAGGCTCCTGTTTTATGCCTTTAATTAGGATTCAGTTCTTAGGGTGGGGGGCCCAAGGAGCTGCTTGCACCACAGCCATTCCCCCACTGGCAGCTCCAAGGAGGAGGCACAATTCAGCTTTGCAGCATGCACTACAGAGCAGGGGCTTCTATCCTCATGAGAGTAGCCAGGAGGCCTGTCATTCTGGTTTGCTGTCTAGGGGTGTCAGTCCTTTCCAGTCCTCTACAGGTCATGGTGCTGCAGGAAGATGGTTTCTAAGCAGGCTTAGGTGATGCAGGAAGATGACCTTTCATCATAGCTTGCTAGAATATGTTTCCTTGTCCTTTTATTGCTCTGTTAGCTCGTTGTTTTGGTGTCTTGCATGCCTTAGTTTGCATATTATTCTGTTGCACAGCTCCCTGGGAGTTGCTTTGTTCCAGTGTGGCACAGCTCCCATGGGAGTTGCTTTGTTAGGTGGCATAGTTCTTTAAGGGGTTGCTTTTGTTAGTGTGGCCCAGCCCCCATGGGAGCAGCTTTGTTACATAGTACAGGGAAGTAAGGGGAAAGGGTAGAGGAATGTCTCATCAGAACTCTTAAAACACTTCAGAAACTGGTAAGTAATTAACATTACTAATAACCATCGGAGTAAACAAGGGGTACAACAAACAAGGTTTACAAATGGGATAAGAACATTAACTGTACATAACTAAACACAGTATTTTAACCGGGCTTCATTTCTTGAGAGATTTTATTCATGACACTCAGACCAATGAACACCTCCAGTTCTCCTTGGACAGCTACCCTGGCCAAATTTCTCTACACTACCCAAAACACAAACTGTTCAATACGGCTTTTCATCTGATTCCAAATTCATTAAAAAGTAGAACTCTTCTAAAGACTTTAACAACCTTTACAGATGGCTCAGGAAGATTCCACAAGTCAGTCATGACTTGAAAAAATCCAGACACTCAGAAGTGGGAGTCTGATGTCCAAGCAGTTGAGGGATCCCCACAAATTGCAGAGCTGGCAGCCCTTTGAGAAGTTCAAACAACAACCACCTCGTCACCGACTCAACTTACGTCACGGGGATAGCTGAAAGAGCTGAATGTGCTTTATTAAAGAAGGCATTTCATCCAAAATTGGTGTCCTTGCTTTCAAAATTGATTTATATCCTCTCCCACCAAAAGCAACCTTATCATATTATGCATGTGAGGTCACACACCGACCTCCCAGGACCTATCACTGAAGGTAACCGGAGAGCAGACCTCTCGGCCATGGCTGTGAGTAATACCACTACTCTACAAGATATTTTAACCAAGCCAAACTCAGCCATAAATTCTGTTATCAGAATATGCTGGCTCTTCTTTGGATGTTCAGAATGACCAGAGGTCAAGCCAGAGCAATTGTAGGCTCTTGCCCAAACTGCCAAGAATTCACACTACCATCTATGGGGACTGGGGTTAATTCCTGAGGTCTTGAAAGCCTACAGCTTTGGCAAACAGACATAACACACTACCTAGCTTTTGGAAGACTCAAATATATTAACATATCTATTTACACTTTTTTAGGGGCTGTTTGTGCATCTGCTCATGCAGGAGAAAAACAAAAGGAGTTATGAAACATTACTACTTGGCATTCTCTGTTCTGGGAGTGCCACAGGCACTCAAAACAGGTAACGGCCCAGCCTATATGTCTCAAAAATTCAAAGATTTTGTAAACCAGTGGGGTATCCCTCATAACCCAACTGGTCAATCAATGGTGGAAAGGACCCATTGTAACATCAAATGGGTCATTGATCAGCAATGTGGGGGAGCTGAAACCTTATCTAATATCGAAAGGTTATGCAAAGCTTTGGATGTTATCAATTTCCTTAACAACTGTTTTAATGAACCTAATCCCCCCATCATTTGGCACTTTTTGAACAACACCAGTGCTTAGCTCTCAGGAAAACCACCAGTGCTTATCAAGGATCCCAAAATTAAACAGATCCAAGGCCCTTTTCCACTAATTACTTGGGGGAAGAGGGTATGCATGTATCTCCACAGGCACAGGTCCCAAATGGATACCTGGAAGGAATGTGAAACCATACCTGGATTCCATATCTACCTCAGAATCCACAACTACCTCAGACATTGACCAGTTACATCAAGAAAAGGACCAACAACAGACAGTAGTAGCACGGCGAAGGAGAAAAAAGAAACCGAAAAGACTTAACATTGTCACTTGCTGCTTGATCAAAAAAAGATACTTTTACTGACCAACGTATCATCACAAAAAGGACAACAAATTTCACTTATTTTACTATTTACCAAACCCCTTGTTCCTACTCCCATTTCTCAATTTCCTTTCCTCCTCCTTCTTTTGACTTCTTCCAGTTTAATAAAAATGGGGGATGTGAGGGAGGGAAGAGAGAAAAGATTTGTTTAAAGGAAATGTTTAACTTTATTCCAGTTGACTGTTTAATCTCCGCCAAATTTAATTTCATTGATTTCCAAGTTTGCAGCTGCTGTATCCCAGGAACAATGAGCATGTCTGCCAGCTTTTAGATGGCTTGGATGATCCTTGCCTCAGCTCTGACCACTGTGTGGGTTCTTCCACAACCCAAGCAGAATGTTTGGGTTATGCTGGCCAAGTCCCTCCAACAAGAGAACTTTTGCATGTCTATGGGCAGTGTGAAGGATCCCCTATCTACATGCCTGGTGGGAATCCCATTGACAGAAAGGGACTATCCCTATGCGGGTAAGAAACCCAATCCTGTGGATATCTGGGATGAGTGGATGAGGATTTTTCCACATGTACCAGAGGAACCGCAGGAACTGGATCTGTTGGGGTCCTCTGGGGCCAAATTTTGTATTCGGTTTCAGTACAGGCGACCACAACAACCTGTTCCAAAACCTGAACACATTAGTTCTTCGGAAAAGAACAGTGTGAACCCAGTTCAGCAAGTTTATTCTATTGTCTGGTGCAATTATAATAGTGAGACATTGTCCTGGTCCACACCCAATCCTAGAGTACTTCTCCGCGGGGTATTCCTTATCTGCAGGGATAGAGCCTGGAATGGCATTCCATCTCATCTTTCAGGAGGGCTCTGCACCCTTGGCCAACTCATTACCCTCACCCCACAACCTTAATTCAGAATTGACAAAAATCAAATAAATTGGCATGTCAAAAAAGAGATTATACTGAATTTGGTGAAAATTGTGATTCTAAAGTTTACGATTGGCACAAGGCAAAGAGGGTTGCTTTTTCTGTCTTTTTACCTTGGTACGCTGCACCGAAGGCCCTTGGTGAGATGTCTCATCTGGGGTGTTTGCTTAGTGAGAAGGCCAATGAGACATCCAACACCTTGAGTGATCTGCTCAAGGACAAGGAAACCACCAGGCATGCCACCCTCCAAAATAGGGCAGCCATCGATTTCCTCCTTTGGGACCATGGACATAGATCCAAAGACTTTGAGGGGCTTTGATGTTTCAATTTGTCAACACGCAGCCAGTACATCCAGTCAAACATTAAGAAAATTCAAAAACAGTTCAAAGACTTCAAAACAGAAAAGAAGACTGCAGACTAGCTGGATTCTTTGTTAGGACAAAAGGGACTTCTGGGATGGCTTTCTTCCCTTTTTAAAGGGATTTTACGGATTTTAGTTATTATTGTTATTATTCTAATCATGTTTTGATGTTTGATTAAGTTCATCAAGAAGACTGTAGGAGACATTTACTTAGAAAACAAAAAAGGGGAAATGTTGTATCCCAGGAGCTGGTGGAGAAAGTTGTTTCTAAGATGCCCAGGGACGTGATCCCTGTTTAAAGACTGTTCTCCTACAGTCCCCTCTGGTGTTTTATGTACCCCAGTTACATCATCCTAATTATGTCATTCCTTGTCCCCAGCCAAGAATTATGTCATCCCTAGTCTTCACTCCAGTTCTAGAATATTCCCTGCATTTGTTTTCCCTGTTGGTTGCCATTCCCTGTCACTCCACCACCAAGACCCTGGTTGGCTCCACCTTTGCACTGCCCCTGTGACCTCAGCCCGTGGCCCTCAGTTCTGATGTTCCACCCTTTCCTGTCTGTGGATAACTTCAGTCCCTGCTTTGTTCTGGGTTCTTTGTCCCTGGTTCCCTTCTATGTGAGATCAATAAACTCCACAGGAATACCATACAAAAAACCCCTCTCATACTTATTTGTCAACCCTCAGACAACACAGCGGTGCACGAGTGCTTGGTGCTCAGAGCTATCCCTTTCCATTGGAGACACAGAGCTCTCGGGAAGGCTTTAGCAGCTCCTGCTGCGCTGCCGCAGTTTCCCTCTGGTTTACCTTTTTGGGGGCCAAAGCTCTGTGCTGCAGGTGGCCTGAGTGTGTGAGGAGCAATGCAGTCCCCACAAACGCCTTGGTTTTCCCAACACCATGATTTTCCCATCATCACTTGTTCCCAGGTGTGCCCAGCTCTGGCAGGAGAAAGTGCCCACAGCGCAGTGGGAACTGTGCCCTGCCTAGCCGGGACTCTGTGGCACAGAGCAGCAGCAGCAGCAGCAGCAGTGCCAGCACCTTTCATCCTGCTCCTGCCTTGGCTTCCCCTGGGGGACAGAATCCTCTGGAAATCAGCAGCACCAGTCATTATTCCCAGCTCAGAGCAGCAGCTGCTGCTGGTGGGCAAATCCTGCAAGTTTGACTGCTTCCAAATTGGAATAAATGCTGAGGTAGAAACAGACATACAAAGAAACACTGGGCATGTCCAGTAAATATGCAGATATGTGGAGAGATTTGTTAAGAATTATTTCAGCTGTTATGGCAACAGTGCTTTCTTTCATGGTTCTGTGCAATGTTTTGGGGCATTTTCTTGGATTGGTTTCCTTGTCTTTGGTCCCATCTGAGTGCTCAGTTGGGGAACAGGCTGTAGGTTCTTGGGCCACTCTTGCTTTTACTCTTGGATCCCTTGAACCACAGGGTTTGTTCTAGCAGGGGAATTTGTGCAGCTTTGTGACAGAGGAGAACTTCCCAGGCTATTCTGTGCTTGCTGTAGGGAAGGTTGGGTTGCTTTGCATAAATTTGCATAAATTCCAAGGCAGAACGCTTGCTTTGGGATGTCAGGGCATGGTTGCCACATTGTTGTGGTGACATCAGAAGATTGCCTTGGTGCACGGAAGGCTGTAGAAGAATGGCTAGAGAGCAAAGGTCATGTTCCCATGCAGCAGTTAGCTGGGAAAGAATTAGACAATAGAGTACAGTCAGTGTGAGATGTTGCAAAGTCAGGAAGACCTCAGTGATAACTGTTAACTGAGAACAGGACGCTGTGATCAGAAGAATGTGAATTCAGCATAGATGAGCGATCACAGGAATGTAGAACTAGGTGGAGTTGACCTTAAATGAAATATCCAATAATGAGCTTCCTTTTGCACTATGTATGAGCCTGATTATTGATAGTATATAAGTGGTTTTAGCGTTACCAATAAATGAGACTTGCTGATTATTCATATTGAGTTCTGCATTTCTCCCGCCGAACTCGACAAATGGCGCCCGAACAGCAGGGACCTTTGGGACATTTGGGACTTCTGGGACCCGAGGGACCCTTGGAACCTTTGGAACCCTCAGAACCTTTGGAACCCTCAGAACCTTTGGGACCTTAAAAAGGAGTCGGCCAAGGGAGTTGGTGACAGGGGATGGGTCCTTTGCAGCAAGGACAGAGAAAAGCAACAGCTGTGCTGTGTTCCAGGCGACCTCACAGGAGAGTCCTGGTCAAAAAGCAACGTTGCCACACCCAGACGACCTTATAGAAGAGTCCTGCCGTAACGTGCTGCCGAAACCTTGTAGGGGCTGCAACAGCGCTGACGGTAAGATGGAAAGGCAAGCAGCATATGATTTATTTACCTGCTTTTTAGAAAAGCGACAGATTAAAGATTTTGATTTGTGCAAGGAGCTTCCTGGGCTTCTTGCTTATGGGTATGCTCAGGGTTGTTTTCAAAATCCCCATACAGTCCATGAATTAAGTGAGTGGCAAAAATTTGGAGATAAATTGTGGGAATCTACTTTAGATGATGATAAAACTGCTAAAAAGCTGGGAAAGCTGTGGCGGACAGTTCATAATGTTCTTTTGCAATATCAAGCTGAACAGGCAGCTGCCACAAAGGCATCTGCAGCTATATCAAAAAATAGATTATTAGAGGGAATTAATGAGTGTCCATTGCCACCCGCCACAAATACAGTAATTTTGACTCCCCCCACGCAGTCACTGACCCCTGCCGCAGCTGCTAATCCTTTTGTGCCATCTCAATTCCTTCACCTACTAACCTTGATTCTGGAACGGAGCCTTCGGCAACATTACCATCCTCCCCTATGGGAAATAAACCTGTCCCTAAGGTAGGATGTAATTTAGGTGAGGCTATTGCACAGGAAAGAAGGGAGACATGGGCTGCATTGGCACGGAATGTTTTGCAAGAGGGAGATCAGGAAATAGCAGACGCTGTATTGGAAGTAGCATGTCCCGTAACCTTTGCACCGATGCAAGGGGGAGGAATACAAGCTCAAATTACAGCTTTACATTGGAAATAGTTATCACAGTTGCGATCTACAGTCAGTCAGTTTGGAGTGACCAGTGAACCAGTTAGACAGATGATTGATTATTTGTGGGGGACACAAATTTTGTTGCCTGCAGACTGTAGGAGTATTATGAAATTGATTCTTAGTCAGCATCAGCAGTTGTTTAATGCACACTGGCAAGCTTATTGTCAAGAAAGTGTAAATGTGCAAAGACAGGCAGGTGATCCATTGCATGGGCTAATGTTGGAAGAACTTATGGGATTAGGAGCATATAGTCAGGTGGAAGCACAAGCTATTTTGGGACCAGATAAGTTGAGAGAAGGAATGCGGTTAGTGCGAGCTGCATTTGATCGGATTAAGGAGCCAGGAGGTATTCCATCTTATATGGGTATTAAACAGGGGTGAGATGAGCCATTTGGAACATTTATTGATAAAGCAGCTACAGCTATAGAACGAGCAGGTGTTCCTGAATATATGAGGGGAGCATTATTAAAACAATGTGCATTACAAAATTGTAATCCAACAACCAGGTCAGTTTTAAATTCCCTAAATGCTAACTGGACTATTGAAGAGGCATTAGAGAGGATGTCTAATATATATACCAGTGGGGTCACAAGCAATGTTAGTCCAGGCAATTAAAGAACTAGCGTCTAATCAGAGTCAGGTTTTAGCAGCTCTTGCACCCCTACAAGCGGCCACAACCAACAATGGCAGGATTCCAGCCTCCCAACTCAAATGTTTTCACTGTGGCAGCCTTGGACATATTCGGAAGGAATGTACTGTACCATCTGTTTGGTGCAATCAGTGTCGGTCCAACACCCACACTGATAATGTTTGCCGCCGGAGATCGGGAAACGGGAAGGCCAGCGCGAGAAGCCGCCGCGCCAGGACACAAATAGCAGCTGCCAGAACATCAGTGCAACTTCCCTCCAGCCTGCCACAGCAGGGAGCCTCGGCNCACAGCAGGGAGCCTCGGCCTGGACCTGGCAGCCTCAGTGACTGTGGATTTATTGACATCACAGCCCTACAAAATTCCCACAGGAATTATGGGACCAGTGATAATAAATGGAAAAGCTATGGGTGCAATAGTGTTAGGACGTTCATCTGCTAGTCTAATGGGACTGTTTATTTTACCCGGAGTAATTGATGTAGACTATTCTGGTGAAATATATATCATTGCATATACACTGGCACCACCAGCCAGAATTGATAAAGGACAGCGAATTGCACAATTGGTGTCACTACCGCAATATGCCCATCAGTTGACACCATTAAAAAATCAATCACGGGGTACAGGTGGATTTGGTCCTACAGGAGGACTTACATTGCTTACTCTGGACTTAAACACTCGACCCAAGCGAACAGTTGTTCTCAATTATAATGGAGAATCCCACCAATTAGAAGGACTATTGGATACTGGGGCGGACTCAAGTATTGTTGCTCCACAGTATTGGCCTCAGGAATGGCCTTTGTTGACTAGTATGGTTACTGTTACAGGGATGGGAGGTTTAACTTTAGCAAAAAAGTCTCCACAAATCCAGATTCAATTAGATGGGAAGGTCATCAGTTCTGTTTTGTCAATTGTTCCATTACCAGACAAGGTTCAATGTCTAATTGGACGAGATATTTTGTCACAACCTGGTGTTATTTTGACAAATGAGCACCCTTTAGAATAGATGCCATTGTTTGGACTTTCCCACTCCCACTTAAATGGATAATTCAGGGACCAGTATGGGTTGAACAGCGGCCTTTAAAAAGGGAAAGTCTGCAACAAGCTCATCAATTAGTACTGGAACAATATCAACAAGGACATTTAAAGTTGTCAACAAGTCCTTGGAATACTCCTATTTTTGTTATAAAAAAGAAATCTGGGAAATACTGATTGCTGCATGACTTACGTGCAGTAAATGAACAAATGGAGCCAATGGGGGCGCTACAACCTGGTTTGCCCAATCCTGCAATTTTACCAAAGGATTGGCTCTTGTTAATAATTGATTTAAAGGACTGTTTTTTCACTGTCTCACTGCATGAACAGGATACTTTCAGATTTGCTTTTAC
>NW_015379416.1:21807-25777 GCF_001522545.3 Parus major
CATCAATGTAAACCCCACCTTTCCTTCCAGTTCCTTCTATGTCTTTTATCCCTTACCTAGTACCTGGTTCGTTATAAAGCTGTTGTCCCACCTCTGTTGTAGTTCCATTGGCCTACAGCATTGCGAACCCCTCCCTTGACTCCTCCCTGTGTAAACCTTGATTGGTCCATGGATTGTACCCACCCCTGCTTAAAACCCGACACAGAGAAGTGCTCGGGGCTCTGTTCTCTTGGTCCTTTGTCCCAGCCCGAGCCCTGTCACTATTCCCTTCTCCTCGTTAATAAACTTGTTCCTGGGAAGTACGAGAGACTGAGGCTCCTCCATCCTTTCGCTGCAACCTACGACGCCTGAGACTCGCAGAGCCCGAGTGCGAGCGGGGCTCTGAAGGTTCAGCAGTGTGGCATTTATTCCCCTGCTGTTCCCCACTCCTGACTGCTGCCAGCGCCGGAGTGGAGCAGAGCTAGCCTGGAGCTCCGCTGTGAGGAGCAGCGTCAACACAGGTTTAATTCCAGCAAATCCCATTGGTGCTCAAAATTGATACATTGATACAGGTTTAAATGTTACCGGGTCAGAGCCACAAGAGTTAAGGTTCAGCCCCTAGCAATTATTGTTTAACTTTTGTCAATTGGGCTAGGAGCAATCATGCAAAAAAGTTTCATGGGCCAAATGGTACAAATGTTTCTCCACAAAATTTGCTATATTTGCAAAATAATGATGCATACTGTGGCAATTGGTCTCATAAAGTAAATTCTAGCAGTACACCTCTACAATTACCACCTGGTATTTTTCTAATTTGTGGAGATCATGCATGGCAAGGACTGCCAGCAAACATTTATGGAGGGCCTTGTTATTTTGGAAAATTGACATTGTTTGCACCCACTATACAGCAACTATTAGGAGTCAATAGAACCAGGTTACGAACAAAGAGAAGTGTGTTTCAATTGGGACCAGAATGCAAAGATCAGGTTGAACTTTGGGAACATCCTACAGTGATTGTGTCATCTATTTTTACACCTGGAGTATCTAGTGCTCAAGCCTTAACACAGTTACGACGACTGGCATGTTGGACAGGAAAACAGTTTAANCCATGGAAATATCTCAGGTGGACTTTAACTGAGCAGTATGTTGCCCCTCAGAAACTGTCATTAAACATGTCACTTCATACTGTTCATGATGCTCAGCGATTGCTAGGAGATTTACAATGGCTTAAACCTGTTATGGGTATTCCTAATGAACGTTTACAATCTTTACGACCCCTTTTAAAAGGTACCGATCCTACAGCACCTATACAGGTCACCAGTGAACAACAAGAAGCTCTCAATAAAATAATGGACTGTATCCAGACAGGAGTTGTTCGTAGGCGAGATCCAGACTTGGACATTAATCTTACTGTATGGTTTGGACCTCGACATCTCATCGGTGCCCTGACACAGCAACAAAAGAAAACAGGAGAGATATGGGTGTTAGAGTGGTTGTTACCACCACTACAACAGAGACATACCTTAATTCAAAAAATTGAAATTTTAGCAAATTTGATAAAACAAGGACGGAAGCAATTGTGGCAAATTATGGGTGTAGATCCAGCTGAAATTCAGATACCAATAAAAAAGGACACTTTAGATTGGTATTTAATTCACAGTTCCACACTGCAAGAAGCATTGCTTGACAGTAGTAGTGTGGTCAGTACTGAGGAAGTGCCTCGAATACCACTACGATGGATAGGTCAGCAGAATTGGATTGAAAAGCCCAAACGATCATTTGTGCCATTACCAGGGGCATCAACCGTGTTCACTGATGCTGGAAAGAAATCTCGTACAGCTGCTGCTACATGGCAAAATTCAGAAGGACAATGGAATCATCACATTATTCCAGCTCAAAAGGAGAATACATTACAAACTCTGGAATTAGTCGCTGCTGTTTGGGTTTTGGTGCAGTTTAAGGGTCCTGTTAATGTGGTAACTGATTCTTTATATGTTGCAGGAGTAAGTGAACGCATTGAAAATGCAGACATACAGGAAGTAAAAAACCCTCGTTTATATGAACTGTTTTTGCAACTTCAAAGAGCAGTAAAGTTGAGGACTGCTGCCTTTGCTATTATCCATATTCATAGCCACAAATGGGATGTGGGTTTAGGAGAAGGAAATGCTAGGGCAGATCGACTGGTTTCACTGACACAAAACAGTCCTGTTCCACCACAGACATTAGCTAGAAAAGCTCATGCCATCTTTCACCAAAATGCAAAAGGTCTCCATTGGGAGTTTCAGATACCTTTAGAGGAGGCTCAGCTATTGTCAAAGCATGTCCTATTTGTGGTTTTCATAATCAAGGCAGTGGATTGGGTCTTGGGGTAAACCCTAGAGGATTACAGGCTAATGAGTTGTGGCAAATGGATATTACTCATGTTGCAGAGTTTGGGAGAGTTAAATAAGTACATGTCACCATTGATACTTATAGTCATTACATCTGGGCTACAGCTCAATCTGGTGAGAAAGCACAGAATGTTGAGTGACATTTAGTAAGTTGTTCTGCAGTCATGGGAGTTCCACGTTCTATTAAAACAGACAATGGGCCTGCTTATTGTAGTAGTAGAATTAAGCAGGTGATGCAATCATGGGGAATCAAACACATAACAGGGATTCCACATTCCCCCATGAGTCAGGCAATAGTAGAACGAGCAAATGGTATCTTAAAACAATATCTGAATAAATTTAGGGAGATCAAAGATCCACAAGAACAGTTATTGCATTCTTTATTTGTTTTAAATTTTCTGTGTATTTTTGAAAACAGTGATTTGTCTGCACGTCATAGTGCACCTGAAGCAGAGAAAACTCAAAGTCCAATATGGATTCGCTATAAAGATCCAAAAACAGGACTGTGGGGAGGTCCCAGCAAGGTACTCTATTGGGGACGTGGTTGTCTTTGTGTGTCTACCCCCACAGGGCCTGTCTGGGTGCCGAGCCGATGGACTAAACCTGCTGATCCCAGTGATTTACCTTCAGCTGATCCAGAAAATTTAGCAGATACTTCTCGCTCTCTACCATCAACATAGAGACGGGATCTGATGAACTCTCACATGAAAATCTTGTGTACAGTACCAAATTTTGAATGTTATCCTTTTGTATCTTACATTTGTAAAGTGTGTAAAGAAAAGTGGTGGACACATTCTAAGTGGGGCCGATCCCCAAGAGGGATTTGTACAGAGTGTTACAACTTTGAAAGAAATTTGACTGAGATTGCACGACATGAAGGTGTGCAAACAGGACAATTTAAAAAGGGATCTGATAGACGGTGGGAGATTTTTGCTTTTGGAATAAATCCAGAAAATTATTGTTATCATCCTAATACCCCTTTACCATATATTATTGAAATAACCACAATACATTGTTGTAAGACACTGACACAAGTCAGGTGTGATATTCCAGGGGTAAAAAATAAAAATTGGGAGCAATTCTTAAAACGGCAGTCCCGAGAAAAAGGGTCTTTCCCTGAAAGTTATCCCTGCTGCCGAGAAGACAGAACACCCCGTGGTTCGAAGCAACCGAATCGACGGGCGAGGCAGAGGGGTAAAAGAAAAGGGAAGCAAGATCTCACATGGGATCCAGCCAAGATGCTGGCTGAACTGCCACAATCCTTTTAAAGTCCTTAAAGGACTATCTCTGATCAGGTTGTTGTGGTTTACCATGATAAAGGGAAATGAAGGGTTTTGATTGACATGGATGAGAGACAAAATATGTGGGTAACATACGCTAATCAAACTGGACAGGATAATTTTTGCCTTTCAATGGCCACCCCTTCAGATCCTTTTCGAACTTGTTTAGTGGGTGCACCTTTAGATGATTCACTCAATCCCACAATGTTTAAAAAATGGACAAAGAATTGGAAAACACCCAAGGAAGCAAACAAAACATTATGTGAAATTCCATCAGGTAAATTCATGATCAATATCTGTGACACGATGTTGCAGTCTGCT
>NW_015379417.1:0-14663 GCF_001522545.3 Parus major
TGGAAACCCTCAGACGTGGATTTGGGAAACCTATACCTCTGGTGTAGACCCTGTCCACCCAGCGCTGCGCTGACTATTTTATTGTGGCATTTTATCGTTGTTGTTTTCCATTGTTCATTAATAAATCTTTCTTTTCATTTATAAATCCATATTTGCCTTTGCATTTATAACAATTAATAATTTTAAATCTCTCTGTTTTTTTCTTATGCTTATAATTCTAGTTAATGCTAAAGTTCATATTCCCCCACTGTCTCAACTGCCCTCCCTAAGGCCACACTCTTTGAAATAGAGATGCTACCTTTATTCCAGATATCTCTCATTTGTTTAAAGCATGGGATGCTTTCTCTTGTTGTGATGACTGAAAATGTCAGAAGAACATGTAGAAAAGGCTGTTTTAAGACCTTTTGACTCTGTTGATCCAAGTTTGGTGCATTTATGTATATATTTCTTTTTTCATGTGACAGAGATTTTTATACTTGCAGTGTGTGCATTAAAATATGCATAATCCATTTGCTCTGGGGGCCTTTTGGCAACACTACTGAAGGAGTTTGAATTATTTTTCACTTGGATTCAGATTGTACCTTTATAAAACGTGGTGAAATCTAGTGCTGGAGAACATGCAAGATTGAAAGCCCTGGAAATTGAAATCCCTGTTAATTCATGTACTAGCTAGCACAGCCTAGCTGGAGCAGACTCTCTATCTTGGCAGCACATCTCATGGTTAACTTGATGAGATGACCTCTGTTTCAGTTATTTATTGTTTACAGAGCATTGAAGATTTGCAAAGATTTTTCACAGCAAGAGCAATGTGTTCCAGTTTCTGTTTTCAGCATCTTCCTATATGATGTATTTATTACAGTATAAATACAGGTTTGTGACTTTTTAAAAGCAGAGCTATAAACTCTGCCCTGAATTTCTTCTGTAAAAGAGGCATTTATGTATGGTTGTATTATTAGTTGTAGAAATTGCTAGGGCTGTAGTGAAAGAAACATAATGTCTCCTGGTGACACACCAGCAATTTAGGATTTCTGCTAGATCACTCTGCAGCTGTCCCATCAGCATCATGGTGAAAGTGGCATGTAACAGGAAAAAGACTTGGCCACGTATGAAAGGATAGGGAATTTGTTCCTGTATCCAAAGTGTGTGCCTCAGAGAGTCCCATCCTCTCTCTGGGGTGAAGATTGCTGAAATAGAGCATAACAACCACATCATGCTAGGAAGTTTGTTGCTGTGTTCCACAGCTGCAGGATCAAGTCCAAGGAGGTTATGGATTCTGGTGACAGACATGGGACTCAATGAGATGGGCTTCTACTTGGTTAATCTCGGGAAACCATTTATTCAAAACAAGAGCAAACTCAGCTTAAATCCAGAGACAGAGACCCCAGAACAGAGGCAGCGTGGTGGATTTTATGGGGTGGAGTTTAAGGTCGGGGACTAATAGGGATAGAGCAAGGGAGAAACCCCAGGGGCACAGAACCAATCAGAACACCCTGGACTGCCACCCCACCAGGGTCTGGAATCAGAACCAGAGTTCCTGGGCTCACAGGGCCCATCCCCTGAGGCAGAGGGATGGAATTTACTCTTCCCAGGCTTTAAAGCCATGCCTCTTACTTTAACAATGCTTATCCGAAACTAAATCTTTGCCTCCCTGGGCAGAGGCACCTCACAGTTTCTGATTACTCTTTGTCAAGTTGAGTGTCATTCAAATTTTAAGTGTGTGTCTTCTCAAGTTACACATTTCCTAACACTGCCAGAAACTGTCAATTTTTATTTTTGGCCAGATGCATACAATATACACAAGTTTCCTTGTTTGGTGTGTTTTTGGTGTGAGGTTTTTTGTGTGTCCAATCTCTTTTCTTCTGGCCCCTTTCTAGATCAAATTCTGCATTTTATTATTGCACAAAGTACACAGTGGAAAGGCATTTTATCCTTAGCATTTTCCTTCTGGGCCCTTTATTTTGAATGCCAACAATAGATTCCATAGACCCTTCTCACACCTCTGATACTTGTACCTATTTGCACCACTGCTGCATAAAGTGACACTTTTCTGCTCTGACTTTTCAACACCACACCCACAGCCAAAGGGAGGGTTTTATTTGTAAAATATTTTATTGTGCTTGTGTTTTACCTTGTGTCATTAATAGACACCATTTCCAAAGATTCTTTTTTGTTTGTTTGTTTACAATTTTTTTTTTGTTTAATGGCCATTTTCCGTGGTATTCCTTCTAGAGCTTTGATTTTGGACTGTTGTCTTGGAAGTAGATTTAACAACATGTCTTTCTGTAGCAATATGCAAATTACATCAATATTGAGACTTAGTAAATAAAGGAGAAAGAATATAACCGCTTACAGAAGAAGATAAGGGATGGAGACTGCGAGATTTTAATATTGTAAGGACATTTTAAGTACCAGTGTCAGGTGAAGAAAAGAAATAGAAGCAAATGCAGGAAAGGAAAGGTAGTGTTTTAGCATTTTATTTGTGTTTGCATTAATATCTTCTTCTGCTGATGACAGCATGTTTTGGTTACCTCAAAAAGGAGAGGAACTGAGGTTTACAGAGACTGGAAGGCTGAGGGTGGATGGATATAGAGGAGCACAAAAAGAGGTGCAGGCCCGACTGTATGGGTTTTGGGAGTGTGTATGTATAATATATACTTTTGGTAGTCTCAGGAAGCACTAAGGATCTTGGAGACTGCACGTCATCCAGCCTTGGCATAAAATGAAGTGGGGTCAGGAAGCTTCCCTTTAAGCAACTGTGGGGATTCTAGAAAAATGGGATACAAACTAACCAGCCCAAGAAACCTGAATCTGTGCTTTTACTGTCAGAAAAATCTAAGCAAAGATGCAATCACTCTGTGTGTTTCTATGTAGGAGCTGAAGGTGACCTCAACACATTTGGTCTCTGCACTGTAGATTCCTCAAAAGGAGCAGTCAGAGCTATGTTTTAATGTATACAATCTGTGCATACATACTGTATGTATGATTATAAGATTCCCGAGAGATAAATGAAAAATGATCAATGAAAAATGAAAAAGGCTACAAAGCTACCAAAGTGATTTTGGACAAGATGGAGACATCAGTGACACTTCACATAATTTAGTCTTTGACTGATGAAAGCTGTCAGCAACTGAAAAACCATTGGGATAGATGCCACTAAAGAAATAGAATTTTCAATATCATTAGTTTGTGAGATAACTTTATGGAACAGATTTTTTTTCCTGAAAGCTTGTAAATGGAAATCATTAAAAAGAGCATCATCATTAAGAACTAGATAATCTAAACAAATTAAGAGGATATTTCAGACTGGGAAAAAATAGAGTATATTTATTTTATTATTTTTGAGGTACAAATACACAGAGCAGCACAGCATATGTTCTGAAAAAAACCCACAAGAGGCTTTCCATTATTAAAACAAGTATATCAAGAGCCATTCATTCCTCATTTAACTTTAGGCTATCTGACATCTCCTTATTTGTTGTTTGACAGGTTCATTGAGAGCATTATACCAGATTTCTGTTGTGTCAAGTTTTACTACTTTTAAAGAGACTTAAAAATAGAACTTAAATTTTTAACCGTTGCATTGGAGGAAGAAAATGAAATTATGATTTATTCCCTTTAGAAGGACTTTCTCTTTCTCTCTTTTTTTTCCTTTTGTCTTTACTCATTTTTTTTCCTTTTTTTTTGTGTTGTGATATATTTTTAAATCTAGTAAAAAAGTAAGTTTGTATTGACAAGGTTCAGGCATGTGCAGAGATGTTCCTCTGTCCTGGGTTGATTATGATGTTAAATTGTATCCCCATTTGTCCACCTAACCCAGACACAGGTTTTGTATTCTTAAAATTCCATCTGAGAGTAAAAGTGAGTGGAAAAGAAGCACCGAGTCTGTTATCACAGACTGTACTTGCTCCCCCCAGCATCGAGAGTTTTGACTACAGCACAGACAGACAACAAGACACAGATCGCCTTAGCTTTCCAACTAGCCAGAGCAGAGAGGTCTTCCTGGACTGTTTTCTTTCCCTTTATTCTGAAACGAATCGAACCTGCTCTGGACTGGGGACTCGGGGGAGCACCGAGAGCTTGCACCCGTGAACTACCGGGAGCCCAGCCTTGGCAGCAGCATTTTCCAGCACCAGAGAGACTGATAACAGAGCAAACATCCACAGGGAAGAGACCCTCTGAAGTTTGTCATCTCTTCTGAAGGGCGAGAAGTTTTGTAATTTGATATCATTCATTTTTGTGCTAGGTAGTGCTGTGCCTGTGAAATAAACAAGTTTTTTCCACTTCTCTCAGAGAAATCTCTTCCCGAACCGGTTAGGAGGTGGGAGAAAAGAGCCATGTAAGTTTGCTTCCCAAGGGGGGAGCCCCATTGGAGGTTTTCTCCCAAATTTGCCCTAAACCAGGACATCCTCATATGTGTAAAACATCTGTATGTGAATACATGGGGTCTTGAGTATAAGCATTGTAGTAATAAAGAATTTGTCCTTTTGTTTTTACAAACTCTGATGGTTTGAATATTTCAGCTCTAGAATGGTCTTTGAAAACCTTTGCACCTTCGATAGTTTTTAATTTTACCTGGTTTATTTTAGGAAAGGATTTATTAACTTGATATTTCCCAGAAATGTGGAAATATCTCTTTCTTACTTCAGGATTTAGTGAGTAACTAAATATGTGGATGAACTTTCAGAAAGATCTAACAGCAATAATTTTTTTTCCTTCTGACTTCTTACTCTAGGATTCTAGTAGCTTTGTCAGAGTTCCCTATGTTTCTGATGAACATCTTCAGAAGACAGAACTGATACAGAGGGGAGCTGTCCAATTTTTCTGTAGAAGTTCTAATTGAATCAGAGATCTATATGCAAGATCTGATATGCAAGAGTGTCATTTGGATTGGTGGAACCCCCTTTGCTTACAGTCATGGGAGTTAATAATGGGATTAGAGGGAACATTAAATAGTGCTTTCATGTGCGTGTTAAATCTTTGTGTGTGGTAAAAATATTGTTGATGTATAAATTATATAAATTATCATCTTTGCAGTGATAATGTTAGAGGGCAACAAAGTGAAGCAGCAGCCTACTTGCCTCTTATGCAATCTCCTGTGGTGGAAGATGTCTCTGCCGATGGGACCCCATGACCAGAGTTGGACCTAGATGATCATTAAGGTCACTTTTAACCAAAACCATTCTGTCATTATCTGATACTAATTGTGTATGAACTTCTTGTGGTTTTAAAGCGGTAACTAAAAAATCACTAGAAAACTTACTTATTTCTTGCTGTGAGATGTGGATTAGAACAAGAGCAAAACAGGCTTAAAAGGAACAAAGAAAGTTTATTAACAAAAACTACAAGAATAAGAAACCAGAATAAAACCTCCAGAAACCCTTTTTTCCCCCAACTACCAAGCGTTCCCTTGTTCACATGACAACATAGAGACAAAAAAACTTTGGTGGTTAAAACAGTCTCAATTCTTGCTATAGTCCTTTCATCAGTCTTCATAGAGAAAAAGAAGTTTTCTTCTGCTAATCTATGGAGTTTTTCACAAGAAAACTATCTTCTTCATAGCTTTCTATTTCTCTGATTCCAGCTGTCCAGAAATTCTGCCATCAGTTTACTTCTCCCATTTCACATCACTCTGAGGTGTGCTTTGGGTCAGATGAGTTTAGGGATGTCATTTTTAAGGATGAAGGCAGAAGTTCTCTTCATCTGTTTTTGTGAGCCTCTCTGGAAACAGGTTTTCTCTTTGCCTCTTAAAGGCCACAAATCTTCAACTATTACTTCTCTCTGCCCTGTTCCAATATCTCACAGGATTACAACCACTTCACCATTTGCTCAAAATCCACACTTTGAAACACTCCATTCCCTGCAATATACTGTCATGAATTAAAGGAGTTTTTTTTCAGAACACTACTGTCCATCTCCATAGCTTTAACAGAAAACTATTTCAGCTTATTAAAGCATCTCCTTATTTTCTATTCCCCCTCTAAAACTTAATTCTTTTCTTCACTGTCTTTGATAGTTTCTGGTGTCTTCTTTACATGTTGATCACTCCCTCTCTCTCGGAAAAAAAAGGATTCATCTGTGATAAAAACAGGGCCAGGAGACCTTCTTCTCCTGTTTTAAAGCCTTTATTTGGAATCAGCTTTGGGTGGGGGCCCGACGGGTCGCACACACACCGCCGTCACTCCCTAAACTGGCTCAGAGGAGAAGGAATTACAGCTCTGCCTACAGAGTGCAATGTAGGCCAAACCAGGATCTCCGCCCTCACGGGTATACCCAGAGCTCTCCTTTGGCTCGAAAGTCCAGGGGTGTCACCCCTAGCAAGTCTCTTCCCAGTCATGGCGAGGAAAGCGGGGTTGGTGGGTAGTGTCCCTTGATCCCGACCTTACAGCATCGCTTTCAGTTTCTTTATTCAGCGTTCCGATGCTCCATAGATCGGGTTTTTTGTCCGAGGTGCTGTTTCTCAGCAGCTGATTTACATAAGCCCCAATCGCCATTTCAGAAGGTCCGCCTTCTCGGCTGCCGTTTCAGGAAGCCTCCGGTCGCCATGTTGGAAGTCCCCTAACTTCGGGTGTCGTGCCGGGGCATCCCCGACCCCGGGTGCGGCCGGATCGGAGTAATGAGGGAACAGCTCAGCACAGGCTCAGAACTGGAACACCTGGAACAGAGGCTGGGAAGAAACACGTGTAAAACCCGGCCAGCGGCTCCGGCCGCCAGGGTGTCCCCGACCCTGGGCGCGGCTGGACGGGAGCAACGAGGAACAGCTTGGCACAGGTTCAGAACCGGAACGCCTGGAACAGAGGCTGGAGAGAACTGGAGAGAACACTTGCGGAACATGGATTGCAGGTAGGCTTATTTATATCAATCTGCAAGTCTCATCCAAGTAGTAAAAGAGTTAAAGTCTGGGAAAGCTGCAGATGTTGATGGTGTCAGGTTTCAGTTCAGCGGCAGAAACTGCAAACCGAGCCAGGCCTGTAGGCTCCACTTTTCTCCCCCCCACATCCCTCTGTGGCCTTGTCCGGCCTGGTGCAGGGGGAGGAGGCCGAGACAGAGCCTGTTACCTCGTCAGAAGCCAGAAACCAAAGACAGCAAGAAATTCCCGGGCTTACATCTTAAGGTAGCTGTTCACAGGTTGATCTCACTTTTCAATGGTCAAAACCACTGTCAGTTCTGAGAAATGGTTAGTTATTGGTCAGGAGAGAAAACTCCCATCAGCCTCCAGCAGTTTCAACTTCCCTAGCTCTCAAAGCTAATCTTAAAGGTGCAGAACTTAATATATATAAAGCAGGCGATTGAGAATACCAGTATCATAAAGTCACCCCAGGACAGAACTGTACTAATTTGTATAATCAGTGCAGACTGAACTGTTGGATGGTTCAGGCCACCTATCCTGTTGGATACTCTATTGCTTATCTGGTGAAAAAATCCAGAAGCTTGGTGAGGTGTGTGTGTTTTGAATGCTTACCTTCATAGAAAAGCTACGTATTAATGAGTAGATGTGGAACAGAAGTATTCTGTAGCAGTGGTGTGGGATGGGCACTCTGAGCTGCCTTACCTCTCCTTCTCCATCAGATCAGTCTGCTAAACCTTGTTGTCACTTAAGCTGTTGCTGTGAGGGCAGAATATATTAGTTATTGATAGAAAGAAACAAATCAAAAGCTGATAATTGGATGGGAGTAGAGAGGAGTTGGGAAGTCTGAAATCCATTTGCAAATGGGGCCACAGGGCTGAGTGGATTTGCCATAAAAGTTGTGCTCTCTTCCACTGTATTTTGATTTTCTTAGTTGTGACCACCCTGCATTTGCTGAAAAGTGTTAATACCCCTTAAAACTGTACCAAAGGACTTCAGGACTGAACCCACTGCAAGAAGATGAAGTTGCCTTTATTATCTAACTGAAGCAGGCTGTCACAATAGTCATTTCATGACACTTTGGAGCTCATCCAGCTGTTCTTTAAAGTAGTAACTGCTTTAATACAGTCTTTGTTTTGGAAGTTTTTCTAGTATTAATATGCAGAATACCTGCCAATAGTTATGTTTTAACCATACAAATTTGTCCTTTAGATTGGTGATTCACATTCAAAATGTGAATTATTGTGAATAATAATTCACATATATAACATTGCACATAATATTATATATAATACATATAATAATTCACATAATAATATTGTGAAGAATAATGTGAAAAACATGAAATATTAAGTTTCTATAAAAGCTAAATACCAGTTGTTATCAAGTACTTTTATACTATACTATACTATACTATACTATACTATACTATACTATACTATATTATACTTCCTGTCATTTATACACTAAATGACAGAAAACTGTTTTAAGTTGACTATAATTTTTTTTTAATAAAAAGCTATTTGAAACTGTTGTATCACTGTCTTCCTTCTGGTTTCTCTTTATATCCATGTACAAATTTTGGCACATTTTTTAGTACAGCTTACAAATATAAAAAAGTATGTCCAGATGGCTACAGCAATAATTTGTGATGTGACGATCTTCCATTTAATTATTCAACACATGTGACTCCAGTCTCTTGCCTTTTCCCTACTTATATAGAATGCAATAGCTAAGCTTGCATTACTTTCTTATTGCCTCCTTTTTACCTGCTTCAATTAATTTTGTCTTTGCTTGAAACTGCTTTTATACATCTTCAAGATTTGACAAAGTTTTTTCATCCAACTCTAACCTTAATCTTCTTCATCCTCTGCTCAGGTGATGCAATTTCTCTTTTCCCAGGTATTTTTTGCTATGGTTATTTCAGTGCATTGTCACCTGCTGCTCTGTTGCATTGACCTCCTCCCAGTCCTGAAGTTGTGCTTTTAGTCCAATCAAGTAATGTTTCTAAATTTTTTTTGGTGGTTTTTTTTTTTTTTTTTTTAGATTTTTAGATAGCTTTCAAATCACAAGGTTTTGCAATATATGAGAGAATATATGAGTGAAATTTCAGCACATTGTTAATGCAAATTAAGTCACAGCGTTACTTGTATTGTTACCCTGGTGTAATAAATTATTGTATGTATTAAAAATTCGGAGAGATATAAATTAAATGTGTTTGTAATAATGTAAAATATAAAATGTAAAAAAACCCCGCTCCGGGTCTGGTCGGGATCCCCTTTGGAAAGCAACAGATTGCAACCAACACCCAAGATAACGAACTCAGGGAAAACCCATCAACTCAGACAAATAGACAGGACAAGGGCCATCAAGGCAACAATGGAGCTGGCTCAGAGAAGATACCTACCTCCGGACCTGAACAACGCCCTACAGATTTCTGTGGAGAACAATCAGGTTGACAAAAAGACAAACTCCAAAAAGATAATCATCGCCAGACCTGAACACCCCACCTGTCGAACCAGGGTTGGAAAAAGCAATCAAGAAGGACAAAGGGGAAAGCACGGCCTAGATACTCATCTGCACCAGCCCAGATTCCACTACTCTGCTCTGATGACACAAGTTGAAATACATATAGAATCTCCTTTGCATATGAGGAGACTCTGCCCGGACACTAGTTAACTCTATTATTCCATGCCAGGAAATCCATTCACTGGACAATCAGAGACACTTGGTGAATAGAACCTGCTTGGAATTTTAGCCCAAGGACATAAAATCCCTATAAAAACCGAGGCTTGGAAACCCTCAAGTGTGGATTTGGGAACCCTATACCTTTGGTGTAGACCCTGTCCACCCAGCGCTGCGCTGACTATTTTTATTGTGGTATTTTATCGTTGTTGCTCTTTGTTGTTTATTAATAAATCTTTCTTTTAATTCATATCACGAATTTGCCTTTGCATTTATAACACTGGTCCCACATAGATTCGTAATTCTCATTGGTGAAATTTTAAAATTCACTTTTTTGTGACTGAAAAGCTTGCAGTACAAGATGCAGGCCTTAGCAGAAAATGGAAACATTGGCTGTGCTTAGTCAGAGGGGCATCCAGCCCAGCATCTGGTCTTAGGAGTAGACAGCACATAGCTCAGGGAAGAGGCTAAGACTGCAGCAAGCAGAGAACAGGATTTTCCCAGGATATTGTTGTAGTTTTAGGCTCAGGAAATGCTGAATTTTACACTGCTAAATGGTGGTTTCTAGATATTTTATAGCTATCAATGGGTCCATTTTCTGAAGGTCTTCCTGATCCCATTTTGAAACTCTAATTTTTTTAAATGAACAGGGATGGACACTGTTCTCAACTGCTATTTCTCTCATCACTAGAAAGTGTATTTCTACTACAGAACAGCTTGTGTTCTACGTCACTGATGGTGTTGACAATCTGTTGGGCTCTAAGAAAATGTGTTTGGTTTGCCAATAATAGCACCAACTGGAAAAGGTGCAGGCAAGTATTGTGTAAACAGAAAAAAGAAGGTGAAGAGCAGGGCTATGTATGTTGATCCCTTATTTGCTACAGTTCTTTCTCCATTTCCTTTTCCTGCCCTAACACTTCTGTCCTATCTTGGATTATTTTCTTTCACTTCATGCCTTTCCCTTGTTAAACATTTTCTTTTTTTTCTTTCACTTTTCAGACTTTTATTTGTAAACAATCATTACCATTTCATTTTTCCATTAAAGTTATTTTGTAAAAGAAAAACAATTCCTTTTTGTAATGGAAACCAAGGCATACATACCCATGTGTGTATTTAATATTTGGATGAAGGGTAGCGGTCTTTTTCTTTCTTTCTGGAGAAACAGGATTGTCTTTTTGATGTGTTTGCTGAGTAGAGCTAGGGGTTTTTTGAAACTTGGCTGGGATGGGAAAACCTGGTTACATAAAGACCATAGGCTTCATTTACAGACAGACTGAGAAAGCTTTGATTTCAGTGCAAGTGTTTCATTTTATTCTTGTTAAATTCAATTTCCATTGTATTCACACATTTATGAGTATTTCTGAGACTTTCAAAATTAAAAGAAAGCTTTGGATTTTGTTTGAGCTTTTTTTGTTTTGTTTTTTTTTTCTGTTCTTGTTTTGTTTTTTGGTTTGTTTTTCATTTTGTTTCAAATGAGAAATTACTTAAGTCTTGGGATACTTGCTGCTACACTGTGAGCAGAAAAAAACCAGTTTTTGAGACCTTCATGAAGCTATCAGACATTCATTTTGCTTCCTAAATTCACAAACGTAATTTTACAGAAATGTGAATTAGAAGTAGCTGTTAGTAGTGTATTTGTATCATCTGTAAACTGTGAATAGAAACACTACAACCCACATAGACTACTTGAATTTGTATAAGAATAGTGCATCATACATTTAAATATAAATCTTGCAGAAAATGGACTGTTAAACATTGGATCAAGTCCTTTATGCACTACATGCATTAGTAGCCAGAATTTCTATTAAAAGATACTACCTGCTGTGAGCCACAAGCAATTTGTAGGGCCACATTCATATTGGTGCACATCATAAAATACTTCTTAGGAAAGTAAGAATGTGATTCTAACTGCCTTGAAGCTTCTCCTCCTTTTTTTTCAGTAAGTTAAGAAAATTTTGCAAAGAAGCTAAAATTGACTATTAAATTTACTTCTCAGAGGTATTATGTCTTTAATCTATTTATTTAGTTTAAATTAATGAGGATTAGAAGTGTCCACATCTAAAGACACTTTAGGCAACTAAAGGCAGCAAAATAAGGTGGTAAGAGAAGAGCAGTTTGTCTTATGAAGGCTGGTGCTAGTAATGTTAGGGACCAATGTGTACTATCCATTCTGCCTTCTGAATGTAGCTTTTAGAACACACTGCTGTTATTGTGGAGTGTCTTTTCATTAACAGCCCTTTGTTTTATGCATCTAGGATGTTTATTTTATGCAAATAGAAAGTTTCCACCTTATTAAACAGCACAATACAATTCAGTGAGATCAAACATATTAGAAGTCAAAATCGCTGATTTTCTTTTCCTGAATTTCTCCATTAATTAACAGAGTGACACTTCTGCCTTTATGGAGCTGTCTTAAATCTCTGGTCTTCCCCCATGATAGGCAATGATGTCTCATATCTGCGTGTTATCAGCATGCAAGCCTGTGTAACTCACTAAAGCTGCTAGTGGTGAAAGTTTCTTTTGGGTTGTATGATTAAGTTGTTACTGCTTGGCACATTTTTAGTGATGAAACAAAAGGAACTGGGTTGAATCTAAAATCATATTGGCACTATACATATTCTATTACTTATATAAAGGCCTGGTTATTGGATATTTCAAAAATTGAGGAGTTGAACTTCAACTTTTTTTCTGATTCTGAATGAAAAACCATTGCATTGCTGATTGGTATCTAAATTTTATTAGAAAGGGGTCTTCATCATTTGAGTCTGCAAGTCACAGCCTTGTCATCAGTCAGGAAATGGATCGGTATGGATGCTAAATCTGAACCACAGTGCCTGTACAGATTACAGGCCGCACAGCTCCTCAGGCTTGCCTGAGAAAGTAGTCTGGGAAAAACATGAGAAGGAATTAAAACAATCCTCAGGGACACAAAACAGCCTTGTAGGTGTTGTTTTGTGTTCCTTGTTTTCCTTGCAGGAGAAAGTCAGGGGGGTGGTGAGCCCCACTGACCAATGATGGTAATGTAGCAGTTTACTAACCAATAAGAGTTTCCTTTCTGTACTTTCCACGTATCTGTCTATAAAACAGGCCTGGAGCAATAAACTAGGATATTCTCTTGTTCTGACTCCCTCGAGAGTCTGTGTCGTTCTTTCCCGCTGTTCCCAATCAGAACGACAGATCAGAACTAAGGCAATGTCAGAACCGGTGACCATCACTGCTGTAAAGCAGAAGTGTGTGTCAGAGCATTGGGGTGAATCATGTCCTACTCCTTTCTGTGCTGTTCCATACAAACTCTACAGATCAGCAAAAAATACATGCTCTAGGACTTTTTTTCTCTCAAAGTAGTCATTGACATGAGGGAGCAATTCCTTTTCTACCTTGTACTTGCAAGAAGTCAAAGCACTCCTTCATCACTGAGGATACCAGGGCAAGAAACAGTGGATACAAATGAACAGGAAAGATAGATTTAAATATATTTGCTTTAAGATGATAAAATAAAAAACTCCTGGAGAATATTCTTTTCCCCACATATTACAAAATAAAAAAGAGAGACTAATGAATATAAGTATTTTAATACTGCTGGGTGATAGATGAATTTTACTAAATTGGGTAACTGATGATAGGTATGTGAAGTAATTAGAGGAGCAGATGACAGCATGCTTTTGAGTAGTCAAATGCTACACAGAAAGAAAGAAAGCAATGTTGTTTTGTTTTAAACTTCAAGAATTGTCTAATTTTTTCTGTGGTTTGCTCTTGTTCTTAAATAAATTTCTTTGAATTCTCCAGGTGCTCTTCCTACATGAGTGCACGAAGAGTAGACCGGTAAAAGAAGTGACTCCTGTGGAGAACAGCATGACCACCATGAAAGGAAGTTTCTTTCTCACACTGCTCTTGGCAGGACTTGGGGAGTCAACAACAACAGAAGATACCCACTGCCACAGAGCTGAGCATCCAATTATTGCGTACAAAGGTAAGGTGTAAATACCAAAAATCTTTTCCAGAAATAGGCTAAGTATTGTGTTATCACTTCATGGAAACCTCTGCTTTTAATGTAGAACGGCATGGAGAAAAAATACATTTCAGTATTTCTATGTAAAAATCTGAGCTGTGTTCTGTGCAAATTTAATACATGCAGTCTTTCAAATTATGTTTGACCCAAGCCCAGAGTTTTTTGGCTAGCTCAGAGATGAGGGTTTTTCCTCACTCCGGCTCGAGCCCAGGAGGAGTAGGATTTGAGCTCACCAATGCAATTGTTGAACTCAAATCTCTCAAATGAGTAAAGGAACAGGGGGGACTCTTCTGCTGGGTTATGTTCCACAGTTGATTTCTGTGAAGGGAACTCCAGAGAATGAGACAAAATAATTATGATCTGGGGTGCTTCTTTTAACAGGGGCTTCTTCAGAGGGTGGGAACTTTGGAGAGAACCAATTATTTTCCACAGAGAGCACATTTACAAACTTTCTACACATCAAGGTTAAAAACGCTAAGACAAGAAATAACAGACATACATTCCCTGGAATAAGAAACATCATGCATGGGATGTACAGAGTAAACCTGAAAGCACAGGGCGGAGGTGGGGATAAAGGCACACACCCAGCCTCCTTTAGACGGGACACAGGAATGTGCACGGAAGCTAGAGGCAGTGTCTACAGGCAGGGACCAGAAGACAAAAGCTTGAGTTCCCACGTGCAAGGGAGTGGCTCCGGGAAAGGTGGCAGCGTTTCTCCTCCTCCCCCGCCTCGTTCCCTCCCCTGCCTTTCTCGTGACAGGGCTAGAGAAACACAGAGCAGCTGGAAATGACAGCGGCACTCTCCCTCCTCTGTGTTCTATTGTTCCCCTTCTTGATTAAGGTGTTCTGTCGCTTTTGGATGTTAGCGGACAGTTGGTCGGGACTATACACATCACAATTACCATAAGCAGTTTGTTCCATATAAATGACAACATACTTACAAACTCACAGCTAAAACTTCAATCGTTAAATGAACTTTCAAAGATGCTTACACTAGCTCTTGAAGGGGGAATACTTATACTTTATCCTAACATAACAATTACTACACAGGCTAAACTCTTTATCTTAAACTATTATCTAACTACTTTTAACACATGTGCTCTGGTATATATGTAGTCTAAGCGT
>NW_015379417.1:15321-16590 GCF_001522545.3 Parus major
TTATTAATAACATATATAATATAAAACTACTATTAATTACTAAAACACTGCACTAGCATCCCATAGTTAGCAAACAAACAGAAACAAAAAAAATCAGTGAAGGATTGGGGAATCATCTCCGGAAATGATTCTCCAAGCCCACTTCAAAATTGATTCAGCTGTCATATTAATAGGGTCAAATTGTTGAGTCAAAAACTGACTCAGATACTGATTTGGTTCAGAAAACATCTGGATCTGCTGGCAAACATTCTGTCCAGGTAAAGTCAAGGCTTGGCCAGGGCCTGGCTTTAAACTGGAAATATGCCTCTTAACATATTTCTAGAACAAGGTTCTCAATAGTAGCAGCTATGAGATGCTTACAGCACAGCAAACTGTTAAAATGCATTTGTACAAAGCAAGGGATCAGAAGCCTTAGGTACCAGACCAATTAAACCATGCAGCAGTTGGTTTAATCTGAAGCCTCTCCCATGGCAGCTGATCTTCAACAATGATACATCTTCTTAAAATTCTGGAAACACTCCATCCACAAGCAGGTGTTCACCAGTGTTCCATCACAGCTGTTTCAGTTGTGGCTATCTTCATATCTCTAGGAAAATAACTATACTTTGCAGTTTAGACAAGTGTCTCCAATAAAACATAAACCAATTTAAATTAAACAATATTTAAACCTAACAGTAATTATTTATGACAAAAGGAAATAACAAACTTAACCTTAAAAGAATATCTAAGTTATAAAACTTAACTTAAAAACATTCAAGCCTAAACATAATAAAACTTGACTATCCTTAATTCTATTAACACTTAATCTATATTAAATGAAAACATAACTTAATCTTATTCTGTTACTACAAAAAGCAGCTAAAAATTTGATATATACCTTTTAAGCACAATATAATAATAACATGGATTCACTATAAAGATTATAAAAATGTAACAAATCCATCACAATTCTATGTCATCTAGCTTTGAGAATAACCCACAGTAACTGCAAATGCTACTAAAAATACTTATTCATAACAGAAATTTGCCTAGTATATGCTCAAATTGGTTAGGATTTAAAAGTGTAGTTTTTCTAGAGAAAAACCACAACAACATGGGATTTGGCAGGTTGCCATCCAGCTTTTGTAGCACTTTTTAGGAACATCAAGTCCAATTTTTAAACTAAAATCCAAAATTCAAATTGGTATATATGCAGTTATATGTGTTTTATATAACAAAAGGACTCACATTAAAACTACCTTATTAAAATTGTGGAAAAAACAAGCAAAT
>NW_015379417.1:16974-18950 GCF_001522545.3 Parus major
CCCTGCTGCTGCTCTCTGCTGCTGTTATCTTTCTTCACATTCTCTACATACTCTCACAGAGAGGAAAAACGGAGAGAAAGCAAAAAAAAAAACCTCACAAAGTTAACTTTAACAAATGCAGTTTTTTCTCTCAATCTCTCTTGTTGTTCGCTGATAGAGGAAAAAAGGGCACGATTTTACAGAAGCAGGCGATGTTACACGAAAAGTCTCTCACAACCAGGTGCTAACAGCGGCGAACATTAGAGCTTATCAGCGTGGCCTTGGAACTTTTCTTGCGCTGCTTCTATCCCCGGGGGTGCCTTTGTTCTCTGCACCCACCTCAGTGCTCCCCCATGTCCCCCTGGTTCGCGTGGAAACCAATCTAAATTTGGCTTCTTTTCTTCCAGGGTGGTAAAGATGGAACTTAAATAAGATTGTAATTTTAAAAGTGACTCCAAAAATGAAGCAAATATTTCTGGATGTATCACATCCTGCCATAACTGAACAGATTCTGTTCGTTGTTTCAGTGTTCGCTGTGGAATTTCTTTCTCATTATTGTCTTCTCCCTGACTCTCCCTCCCTCTCTCCATGGGCAGCATGGATAGGAGATAGCTTGCCCAGCAGTGGGAGGTAAAGGCATCTGCCGCTGTGATGCAGGTAGAATTACGGGGCTCACAGCCTCAGCATATCTTGCTTTTCCCTCTTTTAAGGTATTAATTACAATCTGACAAGTTCAACCGAGAGACACAGTGTCCTTGTTCTTTTCCGTAATTGCCGTTTCCCATATCAGAGCCGATATATCAGTCCATTCTTGCACCGCAAAAAGCAGTCTGGGCACTGCAAATGCCCATGACAATTAGCCCATATAATGAGCATATCCAGGTCCTTTTCCTGGGCTGCTCCACCTCGTTTAACGAGGATGCAGAGAAGCAGTTTTTCCGCCGCCACAAATTCCACATCCATGCTAGCGGACCGCGGCAGGGGGAAAGGTTGCGACCCTTCTACAGCACCCCTGCCTTCGGACTCCCCCAGCGACTCACCCCCGTTGATTCGCGAGCCACCTATCTGGTACCAATCCAAGGTAGCGTCTATCTGCACTCAGATCCGCTCCACCAACCTCAGTCCAAGGCTCCGTCCCACCGTGCGTGGATCCACTGAAGCCCCCCTGCCCACAGGGTGTCCCTATTCGGGCGCCAAATATTGAGAGTCCACCGAGCAATTCACCAGTCTTCACAGAAGTAATTGTGAATGCCGTTTATTTCTATCTTTAGCACACCTTTTATAGGGTTCTACAGGGTCTGCGGGCAGAGCAAGCTACTATTGCCTAACACACACAGTTTACATTTTTTCCCCTACACACAAGGATATTGTTTTGCTTTACTCTCTCTTCTGCAGGCAAGTTTCAAGGATTTTAGCCCTTAATATCACGACTTACTTCAAAGGCTGGTTTGTGCATACAGGCCTTTACTAATATATAAGATACAGCAACATATCTTAGCCTTTTTGAACTGACAACTCTTGAAAAATATTCGGACAAGCTGTAGTTCATACTTAACACAATAATCTATTGGGAGTCCTTAATAACTATTAGAAAGTACATGTAAAACACATTTGCAATGCAGTATACAGCACGTGATTGCTGAGTAACGTAGTTGATGTGGGCACACAGCATTTGACCTGTAGTTGCAGCACTGCCAGTTAATGGAAAACAGAAGTTTTGACACCCCAGGAAAATGTGCCTGAGAGGCACTTGTCTTTGAATCTGTATGTTAGGAATGGATTTATTTAGTGTGATAAATTATTGCATGGATTAAAAATTCGGAAAGATATAAAAGAAATATGTTTGTAATAAAGTGTAATATAAAATGTAAAAAAACCCCCCCCCGCTCCGGGTCTGGTCAGAAAAAAACCCCCTTGTTGGAAAAGGACAGATTGCCACCAGCAACCAAGATAACGAACTCAGGAGAAACCCATCTACTCAGATAAAACTGACAAGA
>NW_015379418.1:0-871 GCF_001522545.3 Parus major
CCTCCTCCGGCCAGCGTGGAGCTGAGGTTCGTCTCCTTTTTCCACTTCATGCGCCGGTTCTGGAACCAGATTTTGATTTGCCTCTCGGTCAGGCAGAGCGCGTTGGCGATCTCGATGCGGCGCCGCCGGGTCAGGTAGCGGTTAAAGTGGAATTCCTTCTCCAGCTCCAGCGTCTGGTACCGGGAATAAATCTGGCGGCCCCGCCGGCGGTCGGCCCCGTAGCCGACCCCTAAAGAAGCCGAGACAAAACAGACTAAAATCCGTCAGGGAGCGGCGGCCTCCGCCCGGCCCTTCCCCTCCTGCCCTTCCCCTTCTTCCTTCCCCTCCTGCTTTTCCTTCTCCTTCTTCCCCTCCTGCTTTTCCTTCCCCTTCTTTCCCTCCTGCTTTTCCTTCTCCTTCTTCCCTTCCCCTCCTGCTTTTCCTTCTCCTTCTGCTTTTCCTTCTTCTTCCCTTCCCCTCCTGCTTTTCCTTCTCCTTCTTCCCCTCCTGCTTTTCCTTCCTCTCCTGCTTTTTCTTCCCCTTCTTCCCTTCCTCTCCTGCCCTTCTCCTTCTTCCCTTCCTGCTTTTCCTTCTCTTTCTTCCTTCCCCTCCTGCTTTTCCTTCTCCTTCTTCCCTTCCCCTCCTTCCCTTCCCTTCCTGCCCTTCCCCTTCTCCTTCTCCCCTTCCCCTCCTGCTTTTCCTTCCCCTCCTGCCCTTCCCCTGCCCGGCCCCGCGGAAATCAATAAAAAATCCCAATTTCAGCGTTTGTGTTTTTCTGTTGGAGGGGGGAGAGCGAAGTTTGGGGTGAGGGGAGGGATTGAGGGGGTGAGGAGGGAATTTGAGGGGTGAAGAGGGGATTGAGAGGGTGAGGAGGGGGATTTAGGGGGTTCAG
>NW_015379418.1:4079-5995 GCF_001522545.3 Parus major
TCCCCTCTCTCTTTTTCCCCCTCTCTCCTCTTTTCCCGGCGCCACCTGGGCCCGTGCGAATTCTTTTAATATTTATTTCTGTCTCGGGTTTGTAGTCGGAAGTAGAGGATTGTTATAGGGAAGGCTCTGCTCCAGGACAGACAGACGGACACAGTCAGCTGACCCGGGGGGAGCCAATGGCGAGCCGGGTGTCAAAAAGGGGAAAAAATTGCTTTTTTTCGCTGCTCGCCAGTCCCCAGTTGAGAGTGAGGGGGCTTGGAAAGTGAGAGCGGCACCCCCGAAACCTCCTCCCCGCCCCCCCGGGGGATGGGGCAGGAAAAAATCCCTAAAATCCTCAAATTTAAAAAAAAAAAACTTTTCCTCCCCCTTTTTCCCTTCGTTTTTTTGCTTTTTTTTCCTCTTTTTTTTCCCCCTACTTTATTCCATTATTATTTAAAAAAAACTTGTATTTATTTAAATTTGAATTATTTATTTATATTATTTTTATTTATTTTAATTTTATTTCTTTTCATTTCATTTTAATTTTATTTCTGTTCATTTTATTTTCATTTTATTTCTTTTCATTTTCTTTTAATTATATTTATTTTCATTTTATTTTCATTTTATTTATTTTAATTTTTTTTTAAATTTATTTTTTTTCCATTTTATTTCTTTCCATTTTGTTTCTTTCCATTCCATTTTTTCCATTCTATTTCTTTCCATTCTATTTCTTTCCATTTCATTTCTTTCCATTTCATTTCTTTCCATTTTATTTCTTTCCATTTCATTTTAATTTTATTTCTTTCCATTTCATTTTAATTTTATTTCTTTCCATTTCATTTTAATTTTATTTCTTTACATTTTATTTTAACTTTATTTCTTTACGTTTTAATTTTTTAATTTTTTTTTTTTTTTACACCATTATCATAATTATTATTCTTTCCAAGAAAGCTGCTCTTAAATATTTCCTAATAAAAGCGGCTCCGAATTCCCAGCAATAAATCTCAGGAGTCCAACAGAATATTAAGCCATAAATTATCCCCTTTTCTCCCTTTTTATTTTTTCTTTTATTTATTTTTTTTTAAATATTTTTATTTTTAATTTTTTTTTTCCCCTCCCTTTTTTTTTTTTTTTGTGCTTTTAATATTTAAAAAAGGACGGGGAGGGGAGGAGGAAAAAAAATTAAAATAAAATAAATAAAAATCCATAAAAAGGAGGAAAAACACAAAAAAAAAACAAAGGGGGAGGAGGAGGGGGGGGTTGGGATAAACATGGCGACTTCTCCATGGATGAGGCGGGATCGCTTCCCAAACTCCGGGAAAAGGGGCAGCAAAATGAGGGGAAAAACGGGAATTTCGGGAAAAACCAGCCCGGGATGGAAGTTCGGGATTTCCCCTCCGCTTTTTGGGGCTTTTCCCGGGGTTTTGGGGATTTTCTCCGCCTTCACAACAACGCGGGGGATGAAAAAAAATCCCAAAATCCCTAAAAAAACACCAAAAAAAAAGAGGATTTGGGGTTGGGAAGAGCGGCCCGGGCCGGGAGCGGCGGCGCTTCGGAGTTCCCGGAGCTTTCCCAAACTTTTCCCGGGAATTTTCCAGGCCGGGGGAGCTCCGGGGGGGATCCCCATCCCCTTTTTTCACCCCAAAAAACCCCAAAATCCGCCCCAAAACCGGCCCCTACCTGCCCGGGAATGGATTCGCAGCATCCTCGCCGCTCCAAAAAAATCCCGATTATTCCATGGGGGAACCCTCGGCCTCCTCTTCCTCCTCCTCCTCCTCCTCCTCCTCCTCCTCTTTTTTCTGGCGAAACCCCCTCGGTTTTTATCCCAAATATCCCAAAATGAGGGAGGGGGGATCCGTTGGAAAAAAAAACCCTGATTATTTTAGTTTTAAACCCATTTTTTTAGATAAAAAACCACCCCAAATATTCTGATTTTT
>NW_015379418.1:9565-11207 GCF_001522545.3 Parus major
AAAAAAATCAAATTTTAACAGGAAAAAATCGGCCAAAAACAACCAAACCCCGCCCTCCGCCAAGTTTGTGATAATTAATTTAATTCGCTGATTAAAACTGATTAAAACGCCCCAAAACGGCCAGGGGAAAATGGATAAAATTCAGATTTTAAACCTCAAAAGCGGCGGTTGGTCCGCGGGGAACGGGAATGTTCCCAAGGGAGGTGAATTTGGGATAAATTTGGGGTTTTTTGGTTTAATCTCCTGCAGGAAAATCCCGATTTTTTGGGTTTAAAAGCCGCTGGGGAAGGATTTCCTGGGAATTCAATAAAATCCGAGCTCGCCCGGCTGCTTTGAGATCATTGATATTTTTATATTTTAAATATTTGGGGTGAAATATTCCCGAAAATCGCCAAAAATTCCAGGAGGGGGGAACAGGAGAGAGGCGGCCGTGACGTCACGGGGAGATTTTGGGGCTAAAAACGCCAAAAAATTCGGATTTTTCCATCGCTGCTGCCGATGGGGGCGGGGGTCCAAAAAAAACCCCAAAATTTGGGGTTTTGGGGGAAAATTCCCGGGTGAAAAATCGCTGTTATTATTTAAAATATATCTATATATATTGAGGGGAAAAAAAAATCCGTTTTATGCTTTATTTTCACCCAAAACAGGCGGGGATTGAATCCCAGGGAGCCGCCAGGAAACAATAACAGCAATAATAATTCAGGAAATAATAATAATAATAATAAAAACCGCTTTAATGACCGTTATTTATTTTTAAGGCCGGCACGGACGCGTTTCTTTGGGGGTGGATTTATCCATTTCCAGCAGAAATTCCCGATATTTCAGGATTTACTTCGACAATTCCGTGTTTTTGAGAGGGAAAATGAAAAGAAGCCGGGCCGGGGCTGTTCCTTATCAATTTTGTTTCCTTATCGCTTTTTATGGCTCGGGATGATTTAAAAGCCGCGACCGGAACGAAAGGGTCGTAAAAAAAATGTTAAAAAACCCCAAATCCGTCCCCAAAAGCGGCGGGAGGGAAAGGAAGGAATTTTTCATGGATTTGGGAATTTTCGGGACGGGGAAAGGAGGGAAAATTCTGTAAATTGAATTTTTTTGGGGGTGGAAAAAGGAGGGTTTGGAGGCTCTGGAAGTTTCTGGGGGGGTTTGATCGCCCCTTCCCCAAATCCCCCAAATTCCTTCCCTTTTCCAGCCGCAATTCCAAGCGGGAAAAACCCAAAAAATGGGGGAAAAAATCCCAAATCCAGGCCCGGAACAGCCCCAGGCTGGCGAGTTTCTGTCACTTGGTGGCACTGTTCAAATCCAGCCACCAAAAACCGCCCCAAAAATCCCAAATTTTCCCCTCCCGGAGCTCGGGGGGGACGATCCCAAATTCGGGGTGAGCCTCGAGCCCCAAAAATTCCATTTATCGCCCGTTTTGAGGCGCTTTTGGGGTGGATTTCAGCTTTTTTTGAAGGGATTTTTATTTTATTTTTATTTTTATTTTATTTTATTTTTATTTTTTGGCCGTTTTTGGGGTTTTTTTGGGATTTTCTCTGCCCGCCCCCATTGAAGTCCGGCCCTTTGAGGATTGGGGACAAAGGGATTTACAGGATTTACAGCCAGGTGCGTCCCCGAGGGCCCCGAGACTGCGGCCAGACACCGC
>NW_015379418.1:12401-15892 GCF_001522545.3 Parus major
TTTGAGGTTATTTTGAGGTTATTTGGGGTTTTTTGGGGTGGTTATTTCGGGGTTATTTCGAGGTTATTTTGAGGTTATTTTGAGGTTATTTCTGGGTTATTTCCAGGTTATTTTGAGGTTATTTCGGGGTTATTTTGGGGTTATTTTGAGGTTATTTTGGGGTTACTTTGAGGTTATTTTGAGGTTATTTGGGGTTTTTTGGGGTGGTTATTTCGAAGTTATTTCGAGGTTATTTTGAGGTTATTTCGGGGTTATTTCCAGGTTATTTTGAGGTTATTTCGGGGTTATTTTGGGGTTATTTCGGGGTTATTTCGGGGTTTTCCGGTGATTCCGCCCCCGCGCACGGGGAGATCCCATCGCGTTTATTCCGGGCTCCAATAAAAATGGAAATTTGCTGCTCCGGTTGCACAATTTGAATTCGCGGCCAATTCCTCACCTCGTGGAAAATGGAAATAAATCCTGGAAATCAACGGCGGTGCCTCGATTGCGCTGAAATCTTAATTTTCTCTTCATTTTTCCTAATTAATCTTTATTTTCTCTTCAATTTTCCTGATTAATCTTTATTTTCTCTTCAATTTTTCCTAATTAAATCTTTATTTTCTCTTCATTTTTTCCTAATTAAATCTTTATTTTCTCTTCGATTTTCTTAATTAAATCTTTATTTTCAGTGGAATATCCCCATGTCAACATTTTCCATCGAATTTTCCTAATTAGTTCTTCATTTCCCATTGAATTTCCCCCTTTAAATCTTTATTTTTCCCATTGAATTTTCCTAATTAAATCTTTATTTCACGTTGAATTTTCCTATTTATTCATTATTCCCCATATTTTATTTTTTCACGTTTAATTCTCTCACTTTAATTTCTTTCTATTCGATTTCCTCATTTAATCGACTTTTCTATGTAATTATCACATTTAATCTCTTTTTATATTTAATTTTCTCACTTAATCTGTTTTTTCTGTTTAATCTCCTCATTTAACCGGTTTTTCTATGGAATTTTTCTCATTAAATCTCTTTTTCTATTTAATTTTTTCATTTAATTTTTTTCCTATTTATTTTCCTCATTTCATTCTTTGGGGTTTTTTTTAATAAATTTATTTTTGGGGTTTTTTTTAATAAATTTGTTTTGGGGTTTTTTTTAATAAATTTATTTTTGGGTTTTTTTTTAATAAATTTATTTTTGGGGTTTTTTTAATAAATTTATTTTTTTAAATAAATTTATTTTTGGGGTTTTTTTAATAAATTTATTTTTTAATACATTTATTTTTGGGGGTTTTTTAAATAAATTTATTTTTGGTGGTTTTTAAAATAAATTTATTTTGGTTTTTTTTTTAAATAAATTTATTTTTGGTGGGGTTTTTTTTAATAAATTTATTTTTAATTTCTATTTTTTTTCCCGATTTAATTTTCCAGGCGCCCGATTCCATCTGCGCAATTCCCGATTTTCCCTTAATTCCATTTTCCCGCCCCGATTTAATGGGAGCAAAAGCCGCGATTTCCGTCAATTCCCAATAAATCCACATTACAGCAAATTAATTCCCTCTGTTTCCAGCGGGATTAACCCAAAAAAAACGGGAGAAAAAGGCAGGAAAAACCCAATTTCCAAGGATATAAATCATCCCCTGATCCCTGCCCGACATCCCAAAAATGTTCCTCGCTTTTTCCACCAAAAAAACCACAAAAAAAACATTAAAAAATCAAATTTTTTGGGTTTTATTTTGGGGAATTCGGGCCTGGAAAAGAGGAGGAAGGAGAGGAGCAGGAACAGCGGAATTTTGGGTTAAAAAGCGGCGAAAAAAGCCAAAAAAAACCCCAAGAAACTCCGATTTCTGTCATCATGTGCTTCCAATAAACGCTCATTGTTTGCTCATAAAATTCTCTTTACGACTCCGCTCCGGCGNGGGGGGAAAAAATGGGATTTAAAAACCCCCAAATCCGTGGGATTTGGGATTTAAAAACCCCAAATCTTTGGGATTCCCGCAGGGATCGGGATCAAATCCCGGCCCGTGTCCCCCTCCCTCCCTCCGCCGCTCCCAAATCCCCCAATTTTGGGGCTTTTTGGGGTTTTTTCCCCAATTTTGGGAGGTCCCCTCCCCTCATCCCGGCCCGGGGGGGTTCAGGACCCCAAGGCTGGGACCCCCCAATAAAAATTCCCATTTTCCCGAGGGATTTGGGGCTAAAAACGGCGGAAAAATGAGAATTTTGGGGTTTTTTGGGGGCTCGGGGAGGGGGAGCCGCGCCCCCCCCGCGGCCGCTCCGAGGCTTCGGTGCCGATTTTCTGCTTTTTTCCCCCAAAATCTCCGATCTTTTCCTTTCCCCTTTTTTTATTTGGGGTTTTTTTCCCCCTCTCTCCTCTTGTTTTTAATTTTTTTCCCATTTTTCTCCCTCCTGCTTTTGACGTTTATGGCGCACGTGAGCGCCTCGTTTCTTTTCCCTTTTCTCCCCCTCTCTTCTCCTGCCGAAATCTCCTTTATTTTTGGGGTGAAAATCTCACTTTTAGGGAGTTAATCATTTTTCCGGGGGGGAATTTCACGAAAATTCCCCAAATTGGGGGGGAGCGCCTCCCAAAAATTAAAAAAAAGGGGGAAAAACGGGGAAAAAAAACCAAATTCCAGGAGGAAAATTGAGTTTATTCACCCCCAGCCCAGCCTGGATTTGGGGTGAAAACCTCGAGGTTCGGGCAGCTCTTAATTAATTAATTCCAATTAATAAATCGCTGGAGTTCTCCCCCTTTTTCCCCCCTGGAATTTCCGAGTTTGGGGTTGGTTTTTATTTTTATTTTTATTTTTTTTGGAGGGTTTGGAGTTGGATTCCGGCGCCGCGTGGGGAGGGGCCGGCCTGGCTTCTCTCGCTAAAAAATGACATTTTTTACCCCAAAAATCCCATCCAGAAAACAAAAATAATTAAAAAACCCCACATTCCCCCCCAGAATTCTCAATTAAAACCCCTCCTGCTGTTTTAATTTAATTTATTTTTAATTTAAAGCTCCTCACCCGCCTTGATTTTGGCGCTGAGTGGATAAAAAAAGGGATTTTAGCACCCGGAGCAGCCCGGACGAGGCTTTTTTTGGGCCTTTTCCCATTGATTTTCCCATTTTTCCCCTTTTTGGAGGAGGAAATTGATTTTATTCCATTTCCCCGCTCGCTTTTGGGGAAGCGCAGCAAAAGTTTGGGGCGAAACCTCGGAGTTTTGGGGCAAAAATAGAGAATTATTATTATTATTATTATTAATTATAATTATTTAAGGCGGTAAAAAAAGGGAGAAAATCGCTTTTTTCGCTGATTCCATCCCACAGCGGCCAGAAAAATTTTCCAGATATTCCGAATTAAAAAAAAAGTGGAAAAAAATAAAAAATAAACCATAAAAAAAGAGGAATTCTTGGAATTGTCCAAACACGTCCAGGGCAGAGAGAGGAGAGCAATAAAATCCGGATTTTTCTCATTTTATCCCCAGGCTCCAAAGCGATTTTGGGGGAATTTAAAGTGATTTT
>NW_015379418.1:20294-21473 GCF_001522545.3 Parus major
TGGAAAATCCAGGAAAATCCAGGAAAATCCAGGAAAATCCAGGAAAATCCAGGAAAATCCTGGGAAATCCTGGAAAACCTTGGAAAACCTTGGAAAATCCAGGAAATCCCTGGAAAACCTTGGAAAAAAATCCTGGAAAACCCCGGGAAAATCCAGGAAAACCTTGGGAAAGCCTGGGAATCGCTGGGCAGAGGGGGCTGGGGTTGGGGTGGGGGCTGGGAAGGCCCCGGGGCCGCTCCCCAATTAACAGCAGCTCATTAATTATTGCCCTGCCCGCGCCGCCGCTCTGCGCATGCGCAGTTCCCCCCCCCCATTCCCCTCCCCGCTGCCTTTTCCCACTTTTCCAACCCGAAATTCCCCAAAATCCCATTTTCTCCTCCTTCCATCCTCATTTTTTTTTTCCCCTCCCCCATTTTCCCACCCCCTCAAATCTCGGATTTTTAATTTTTCATTTTAAATCTTAATTCCCTTTTTTGTTGTTGTTTTTTCGGGAGGAAAAAAATCGGATTTTTGGGGTTGTTTTTTCCTTATTTTTTCCTTTCCCATCATCAAAACACGGATTGTTTTTTTTAATTTATTTTTCCCGTTTTTATTTATTTTTACCCCGCATTTTTTTTCCCCTTTTTCTCCGCCTCGCTCCTTCCCCCGCCCGCCGCATCATCATCATCATCATCACCATCACCATCCTCCTCCTCGCGTTCTGGGTCATTAATCGCGGCTCTGAACCAATAAGCGAACACTTACCGAGCTCCCGGCTGCCCCTTCCCTCTCTTCCCGACTTCTTTTTCCTCTTTTTTCCCCTTTTTCTCCCTTTTTTCCTTCTCCTCCGCCGCCGACGACACCAAAAACAACAACAAAAAAAAAACCCCGAAAATTCAAAATACAGCGCGGGGATTCTCCGAGAAATCGGGTTATTTTTTATAGATATATTTATATATAAAAATAGGAATTTTTGGGGGTTTTTTGGGTGGGAAAAAAGCGGATTTTGGGAGCGCCCCGCGCGCAGGGAGCGCTGAGCGGGTTTGGCCCCGGGAGGAGGAGGAAGAGGAGGCGGCGACAGCAGTAAAGTCATTAATGCCAAAATGCCCAAAGGAACAGAATTCCAACCCCGGGGAGGAGGAAAAAAAGGGGGGCCGGGATTGGGGGGAAAAAAAAAAGGGGGAAAACACCCGGAAAAAA
>NW_015379418.1:25100-28874 GCF_001522545.3 Parus major
TCTCAATTCCCATTTTTTGGGGTTTTTTTCCTCTTCCCATCCCCATTCCAGAGCCAAAATCCGGCTGGAAATGCCCCAAAATTCCCGTCCTCAGGAGATTCCCGATTTTCTGCGCTGCGGAACTTCCAATTTTCCCTTTATTTTCCCTTTTTTCCCCATTTTTTCCCCATTTTTCCCCATTTTTTCCCTTTTTTCCCCCAATTTTTCCTTTTCCCTGAGCCGGCATCCAGCAATTCCAAACCTTCCCATCCCTGGAATGATTCGGATCCGGGAATTCGCTCCTTTCATCATTTTAAAAAATAAAAACCGGGAGCGAGGGCGGAAAAAATGGGGAAAAATGAGCTGAATTCGGGGGAAATTTGGGGGATATTCGGGAATTTTCCTCCTCTTGGAAAAGGAGGGGAAAACCCCGCGAGGATTTTGGATTTGGGGAATGAAATAAAAATAAAAATGTTGTTAAAAACGGGAAGAAGGAGGAGGGAACGGGAAATAAACCACAAAAGGCGGGGAAAAGCGGGGTTAATAGTAATAATAATATTATTATTAATAATAATAATTCTATTAATAAAGTGCAAAGGGGAAGAATTAAAAAAAAAGGGATTTTTTTTCCCACAGGGAGGAAAGAAAAGAACCAAGGAAGGAAGAAATGAATAAATTAATAATTCAATAAATCCATGGAAACGCCACATTCCCTTTTTTTGGGGATATTTTTGGGAAGCGTTTTCCCCCCGGGATCGGAACCTCCAAAATCGCCGCGATTCCACCCAAAATTCCGGCGCTTCCTGCCCCATCCCGGCTTTTTATACTCAAAAAAATATCAATTCCCAATTTTCCTCCTCCCCGAGGCGACAAAAAATCTCCGAAACACCAAAATCTTTCAATATTTGGATTTTATTGGGGTTTTTCCCGACAAGGAACAGAGAATTTCCCGAGGATTTTATTTTTCCTTTCGCCGCTCCTCTGGCCGGGGGAATCCTCGGGGCAGGACCCGAATTTGGGCGTTTTTGGCCCAAAAAAGGCGCAGTTTTTATTTTTTGGTGGCGGAACAGAGACAGAACCGCACAAGGCGCTCGTTTTCAACTTTTTATTTGGGAATGGGAGAATTCCCGCACTCGGCACGGACACAACACAAAAATTGGGTTTTTTTTTTTAAAGATTTTCCTCTTTTTTTATTGATTATTAATTTTTTTAATCTCTTTTTTTTTCCCCAGGCGGAACACGCAGAACGATGAGGTCGCTTCATTATTTTTTATTTTTTTGCCATTTTTTTTTTATTTCCATCATCATCATCATCATCATCATCATTATTCTGTACATAAAACAAACGACGGAATTCTGTATTTTTTTCCTTGTTTTTTTTCTTTTTTTCGTGGTTTTTTCTTCTTTTTTTTTTCAGTTTTATTTTATTTCATTTTTATTTCCTCCGAGCATGAACAGATAAAAGTCAAGACAAATAGATAATAACTCTACATTCAGTGCAATTGATTCCTACGCTACTTTATAAGCACAATAAAATAATACAAATGTGCGTTCTCAACTAGGCAGTTTCAGTTGTTGGGATTTTTTTTAATTTTTTTTTTAATTTTTTTTTAAATTATTTTAATTTTTTTTTTATCATTTTTTTTCATCATCCTCAATTAATTATTCCCAAGAAAATAAGCAGCAACAAACGACAATAAAACCGCAATTACAAATACTTCCAAAGCATGACTCCTTCTATAGGTAGTGATAAGTACAATACAAGGTTTGTTTCTTAATTATTAATTAATTATTATTATTAATTAATTATTATTATTAATATTAAACTTTTGGCTACTTAGTAGCCTGCATCGGGGCTCGTCGCTCTCCCGAATTCTCGCTTTTAAATAAAATTTCGGGAGCGAAATCCCGGATCTGGAAGGCCCCGGTTGCTTAATTAGGGTTGATAATTAAATTATTGCAGGTTTTCCCTTTTTTAGGTAGTACAGGAAGAACTTGGAGTGCTCGCGGACGGGAANAAAAAAATCCCCAAAAAATCATAAAAAAAACCCAAAAAATTCAAAATATTCCCATTTTTTCCCCATTTTTTATCCCCGGAGCCGCTCCGCTTTCCCCCCCCCCTGTAATTAATTTAATTTTAATTAATAAAACAGCTCCGGGAGGTGTCGGGGGGGATTTATTTGGTTTTTCTCTTCCCCCCGCGTGTCTGGGCAGCCCGAAGGACACAAAGGTTTTAACGCCACCGGATGGACGGGAAATTCCTTTTATTCCCTTTACAAACCACCAATAAATTTTATAACAGGTAATTAAAAGTTACGAGGGGGGAAGCTCCGACCTCAACAGTTCCCGAGCACAAAGGAGATCCCGTTTTTCCACCATAATAAATTCCAAAATGGGGAAAAAAACCCAAAAAACCTCAAAAAAAAACAAAAAAAAAAGGGGAATTTTAGTGCTAAAAGTAACCCGGGAGCGGATTTTTATTTTATTTTATTTTATTTTATTGCCCACCAAAATCGCCTCGCAGGAATTAACGACGGGGGTTTTAAACAGCGGGGAAAATGAAGAAATATATTTATTTTTATTAAAAAAGCCGAGAATTTGAAGGGCGAGCTCAAAACCCGGCGCTGAAGCGAATAAAAAAAGCGCTTTTCCCTTTATTTTCATTTCTCATTTTCAACCCCGGATCCGCCCCTCCCTTCCCCGCCTCGATTAAAGCAAAAAAAAAACGGAAATAAAATTAAGATCTCGTTATAAAAAAGGGAATTTAACGCCCCAGAAATTCGTTGTCTCGCCGATATTCGGGGGCAGAATAAAAAATAAACGGATTTTTCCCCTCTAACGGCCGCATTAAAGCGCGATTGGATCGTAAATTAAAGCGGGGATGGAAATTTCTCCCAACTCCAGGAAAAAGGGGGAGAAGCGGGGAAATGGGATTGGTCCATAAAAAGCTGGGAATGAGCCGATATTTCTTATTCCAGGCGGCGGGGATGGGTTTAATTCCCGTAATTCCGGCGCCAGGATCGTTCCGGGATAAAGAAATTGCGAGCGGCGAATTTCCCTCGAATTAAATCCCCCATAAAAAGCGAAAAAAAACCACAAAAAGCCAAAAAAACTCATTTTTTAATTTTTTTGTGGTTTTTTTTCCCCCTCCCTTTTCTGCCGAAGCGGAATCGCCTCGAAACGAGGCGAAAAATCAACATTTTCACCCCCCCTAAAAATAAAGAGCGGGCGGTAATTCCATCATTTCGCTCCCGGATAAATGTCACGGCGGGTTTGGGGTTTTAAAAATGACAAATGGGACGCAAAATCCGCTTTTTTCCCCCTTTTATTGTTATTATTTTTAAGCGCTTTGATGAGTTCTCCGTCTCTCCCCTCCCCGAGCCTTGCACAGATAATTCTGAATTATTTTCGAGGTGATAAAGAGGAAAATCTTGATTTTTCCCCCATTTTTTTGCCGCTTTTCCGGGGTTTTTTCTAGGAAAAAACTCCCGGGTGGAAAAACGGGAGAATTTTTCCCCAAAAATCCGCTTTTTTCGGCACAAACCGCGGGTTTGCGGCTGATTCCGCCCTCACCTTCCCCAAAAACCAGAATAATCCTCATTTCCAGGCTTTTTTATGGGGTGGAAATTCGGGATTTGGGAATTTGGGGCAATTCCCGGGCGGGCGGGGTCCCGTCCCTCTCAATTCCCATTTTTTTGGGGGTTTTTTCCTCTTCCCATCCCCATTCCAGAGCCAAAATCCGGCTGGAAATGCCCCAAAATTCCCGTCCTCAGGAGATTCCCGATTTTCTGCGCT
>NW_015379419.1:0-1288 GCF_001522545.3 Parus major
CTCATTAATTATTAACTCATTTATTCATTAATTGTCAATTCATTAATTATCAATTCATTAATTATTAACTCATTAATTATCAATTCATTACTTATTCATTCATTACTTATTCATTCATTAATTATTCATTCATTAATTATCAATTCATTAATTATCAATTCATTATTAACTCATTAATTATTAATTCATTAATTATTCATTCCTCGTTATCGTTATCGCCGTTGTTTTTCCGGTCGTTGCGGCTTCGTGAGCCGCCGTCCCCTCCCCTGACGGGATCGGGGTTGATTGGGTTTGTTACTAATTAGTGATTATTGTTGTTGTTATTGTTGTTAATTGCTGTTAAGGCTTCGTTAGCTGTGATTAGCTGGACTAACGAGGTCAGGGGTTATTGCTGTTGTTATTAATCACTGGTCATTATTACAGTTATTTTTAATGTTGTTATTATTATTATGGCTTTATTGGCCGTGATTAATTAACCTAATTGGGGGTTGGGGTTTCATCTTATTACAATTGTTATTGTTGTTACTAATAGTGTTTGATGGTGATAATGATAATTAGTTTGATTAGCTGTGATTAATTAGCCTGGCTGGGAATTGGGGTTTAGGGTAGGAAATGCAGGAATGGAAACCCCAACGAGTGACAAAAACCCCAAGAGTGACCCCAAAATAGAAACCCCAATGAACAATCCCAAAATAGAAACCCTACAAGTGACCCCAAAATAGAAACCCCAAGAGTGACCCCAAAATAGAAACCCCAAAGTGACCCCAAAATAGAAACCCCAATGAGTGACCCCAGAACAGAACCCCAATGAGTGACCCCAAAATACAACCCCCACAAGTGACCCCAGAACAGAACCCCAAGACCGACCCCAAAATACAACCCCCACGAGTGACCCCCCACCAAAGCCCACTGTCCGTTTGCAGACAAAGAAGGGGGTGAAGAGGAAAGCAGACACCACCACGCCCACGGCCATGGACCCCATCCACGACTCCTCCTCGCTGCCCGCCGAGCCCAAGGCCACCAAGCTGGGCCCGCGCCGCGAGAGCGGCCGGCCCGTCAAGCCCCCCAAGAAGGAGATCCCGGACTCGCAGCAGCACCCGGCCGAGAGCCGCGGCACCAAGGCCTCGGAGCAGCTCAAGTACTGCGGAGGCATCATCAAGGAGATGTTCGCCAAGAAACACGCCGCCTACGCATGGCCCTTCTACAAACCCGTGGACGTGGAGGCGCTGGGGCTGCACGACTACTGCGACATCATCAAACACCCCATGGACCTCAGCACCATCAAGGT
>NW_015379419.1:3163-4777 GCF_001522545.3 Parus major
GGCGGAATTGCCGATTGCGCCGTTCCCCGTTGCAGTCCAAGCTGGAGGGCCGGGAGTACCGGGACGCTCAGGAATTCGCGGCCGACGTGCGGTTGATGTTCTCCAACTGCTACAAATACAACCCCGCCGACCACGAGGTGGTGGCCATGGCCCGCAAGCTGCAGGTGAGGATTCCCAAAAATTCCCAGAAATTCCCAGAAATTCCCAGAAATTCCCACGCTTTTCCTGCAGGATTCTCCCAGAAAAACCCATAAAAAGTCTCAGAATAACCCTGAAAAATCGTTGATTCAGGAGGAAAACCAGAATATCCAAAGGGGCGTTTGTGTTGTGGCAGCGAAGGAAACGAGCTCGGATTCCTCCCAATTCCCTCCTTTTTACTTTTAGTTCCTGTTTTTCTGTTTTTATGCAATTTCTTCTTGATTTCCCTTTCATTTTCCCTCAAGTTTTCATAAATTTCCTTTTTCAAATTGGGTTTAATTTAAGATTTCTCTGGCGCTCCCCACGGCCGCAATTCCAGGTGTTTATTCCCTGAAATCCTGATTTTTTTTTTTTCCTGGATTATTTTGGCCTTGGCCTCGTTTTCCGAAGAAATTAATTGGAATTTTTTTTGGAACAATTTGATCTCAAATCCACGTGAAAGAGGGAAAATTCAGGTGGGGAAAATCCTTCAGGCTTGGGAAGAAATTCTTGGAATTTTGGAGATGGAAAAATCAGGAAAAATCAGCGCCGGAGCTGGGAAATAAAAACAACTCCTGGGAAAGAAAATGCTGGGAAAAGCAGCAGCAAATCCAGGAAATTTGAAGGAAAATCATCCAGGGGATGTGAGGGAATTCTTTGAGTTTTGGGGTGAATTTAGGAGAATCCAGGAAATTTTTTGGTGGATTTTTGATGGAGTTTCTGAGGAGTGGAAATCCTTCCAAAAGGCGTTGAAATCCTTCAGAAAGGAGGGAAAATCCTGGGAAAAGGAGTGAAAACCCCTGGAGTGGACGGAGAGGAGAGAGGGCTGTGAATCCGTGGTGGAGTTCAGGCTGGAGAAGACCCGGAGAGTCACGGGGTCGAGGGAAGACGATCCAGGAAGATCCAGAAGAGCTCAAAAACCTGGAGAACGCAGCTTTTAAAGGAGCAAATCCTCTGAATCTCCCCCAAAACCCCTTGGGGATGGTTGGGATCTCCAGTGGGAACCCGTGGTGGAACCTCCAAGACCATCAAACCACCTGGAGACGATCCAAGAAGATCCAGAAGGTCCCAAGAACCCAAAAGCCGCCTTTTCCAACCAAAAACCCCCGGAATTTTCTCCCAGATCCACCCTGGAGAGGATCAGAATTCCAAGAAGATCCAGAAGATCCAGAAGATGCCAAGAACCCGAAAGCTGCATCTTCCAACCAAAAACCCCCAGAATTTTGTCCCAGATCCACCTTGGAGAGGATCAGAATTCCAAGGAGATCCCAAGAACCCAAAAGCCGCATCTTCCAACCAAAAACCCCAGGAATTTTCTCCCTAATCCACCCTGGAGAGGATCAGAATTCCAAGAAGATCCAGAAGATCCCAAGAACCCAAAAGCCGCGTTTTCCAGCCAAAAACCCCAGGAATTTTCTCCCAAATCCACCCTGGAGA
>NW_015379419.1:10068-13061 GCF_001522545.3 Parus major
GTTTGGGTCGAGCTGAGCCCGACCCCGTTGCGTCGCGTCGCGTCCGTTGCCGTTGGCGCCCCGCGGTGACGCCCCCGCTTTTCCCGGCAGAGAAGCTCGACGTCCTGGCCGGCTCCTCCAAGCTCAAGGGCTTCTCCTCGTCGGAGTCGGAATCCAGCAGCGAGTCGAGCTCCTCCGACAGCGACGAGTCGGACTCAGGTTAGCGCTTCCCGCCTTTCCCGACCTTCTCCGGACAAATAAACTCGATTTCATTCCTGCCTCCGCCGTCCATTCTTCTTTGGGGGAACCTCTGCAATTCCCTGACCCCATCCCGTGGTTTCTGCTGGAATTTTTTCCTGTTTTTCTGTTCTTGGAGCGAGCGCCGGGGGAGGTTTCGGTTGGTCGGGGTTGTTTTTATGGGAAAAGGGGATTTGTGCCTCGATGGAAGCGTCGGGAATGTTGTGAGGGGATGGGGTTTGGTGGAGAAAATGTGATTTTTGTGGAGGAAAGAGGAATTCACGGAGGAAAAGGAGATAGGAAGGGATTTTATGGAGGAAAAAAAAGGGATTTTGTGGATTGAAAAGCGGAGGAAATGGGATGTTGTTGTAAAAATGGGATTTCATGGAGGAGAAGGATGGAGCAGCTGGGGTTTTATGGATGAGGATGGAGAGAATGGGATTTTACAGAGGAAAGGCGGAGGAAATGTGATTTTATGGGGAAAACGGGATTTTTTGGATTTAAAGATGGAGGGAATAGGATTTTACGGATTCAAAACATGGGGAAAATGGGATTTTAGGGATAAATCCCTTTTTATTTTACGGCACCGGGTGGATTTGGGATCTTTGGATGCTTTGAAATAATAAAAGCCATGAAAGGACTCCAAAATTCCACTTTTTTCCATGGAATTTTACCCCGGGACGTGGGAATTCGGATCCGTTTCGCTCCTTGGGTGGGAATAAAATCAGGATTTCGGGGAAAGTTTGGGAGAAATCCCAGAAAGCCACGCGGCCACGCTGGATTTGAGCTTTTTTCCCCAAAAAACCACCTGGAAGTGACTTTTCCGTGAATCCCGGATTTTATCCCCGTGGATCCGGAGCTTCGTCCAGGGCTTGGGATGTCTGGAATTTGGGATGATCCTGCTGGGAACGCCGTTCCGACTGGGATCCAGGAGCCGCAGATGGAATTCCGGGATCGCCCTTGGCTGGGAAATGCCTGGAATTTCCTTCTGGACCTCGCGATTCCCTCCGGGAGCCGAGAGCGGGGAACGAAGGTCGGGATGGTCCTCGGGATCTCCAGAATCCGGTTTGATCCTTCTGGGATCAGCGATTCCCACCGGCATCGAGCACCGCAGGAGGAATTTGGGATCATCCTGGGCTTGAAACCCTTGGGATCTCCACGCGGACGTCCGGATTCCGACAGCTGGCAGCGGAACTCGGCATCATCTCGGGGCCGGAATCCTTGGAATCTCCCGGCACCGCGATTGCGACGCCGGCGACGAGGGAAGGGATCTCCGGAATCCGGGAGGATCCCTCTGGATCTCCCACCCGGGACACCAAAAACTGGGGCTGAAGTTGTGGGATCTCCCGAAATCCGGGATAACCCTGGCGGGAGCGCCGCTCCGAGCGGGACCGACGGCCGGCGCTGGAATTGGGGTTGAAATCCTCGGAATCTCCTCCCGGGAAGGCGATTCCCGCTGGGATCCGGCACCGGCCGTGGACTGCGCCGAGGTTCTGCCTCTGGGGCAGCGACATTGCCGGGAATCCCCGTCCTGTCCTGCCGAATCCGGGATTCCCTCGGCTCTCGGATCCTTTCCCGACAATTCTCCCTCGGGTTTTTTTTTTGGCGACAAAATCCCCGGTTCCCAATCCCGGAAATCCCTGGGGAATCCCAGCCCCGTTCCCGGTCGGGTTTTTCCAGAGCCCTTCCCAAAATAATTCTTTTTTCTTTCTTCCTGTTTGTTTTATTTTTGGCAGAAATGGCGCCAAAATTGAAGAAGAAAGGGCACTCGGGGCGGGAGCAGAAAAAGGTAGGAACGGGATTGGGATTTGGGTGGGATCNGCATTTCCCGGTGCCGAGAGCAGCAAGAAGGAGCCGGCGGCGCCGGTGAAGCCGAGCGGCTCCCGTGGGTTTTTGGGTGGGTTTGGGCTGGGTTTAGGGTCAGGTTTAGGGTCGGGTTTAGGGTCAGGTTTAGGCCAGGTTTAAATGTAAAACACCATTTCCCGGTGCCGTGAGCAGCAAGAAGGAGCCGGCGGCGCCGGTGAAGCCCAGCAAAGCCGCGCCCGCCTACGAGTCGGAGGAGGAGGAGAAGTGCAAGCCGATGTCGTACGAGGAGAAGCGGCAGCTGAGCCTGGACATCAACAAACTGCCCGGGGAGAAGCTGGGCAGGGTCGTGCACATCATCCAGTCCCGGGAGCCGTCGCTCAAGAACTCCAACCCCGACGAGATCGAGATCGACTTCGAGACGCTGAAGCCGTCGACGCTGCGCGAGCTCGAGCGTTACGTCACTTCCTGCCTGCGCAAGAAGAGGAAACCCCCAGGTACCTCCCAAGGCCGCGACTTTGGGGCTTCTCGGCCGGATTTTCCCGGTTGTTCCCCGGGGTTGGGTTTTTGGGGAGGTTTTGGAGGGTTTTGGGGGTTTTTTTCTCGCCTGGCCAAGATGGCGGCAGATTCAAGATGGCGGCTGCTGCCGTTCCCCTTTCGTTTGTAATAATTAACGATTTTAATTTAAATTTTCAATGTTTTGAATTGTTAAACGCGGGTCTGCGACAAACCAGTTGGGTTTGGGATGACCCAGTTGGGTTTGGGATGAACCAGTTGGGTTTGGGATGAACCAGTTGGGTTTGGGATGAACCAGTTGGGTTTGGGATGACCCAGTTGGGTTTAAGATGACGCAGTTGAGTTTAGGATGATCCAATTGGGTTTAGGATGACCCAGTTGAGTTTTTGATGACCCAGTTTGGTTTAGGATGACCCCAGTTGGGTTTGGGATGACCCAGTTGGGTTTAGGATGACCCA
>NW_015379419.1:15654-16335 GCF_001522545.3 Parus major
AGGAAATGGGGTTTGGGTTTGGGAATGGGGTTTGGGCTTGGGAATGGGTGAAAAAAATGGGATTTGGGTTTGGGAATGGGTAAAAAAATGGGATTTGGGTTTGGGAACGGGTCAGGGAATGGGGTTTGGGTTTGGGAATGGGTAAAAAAACTGGGGTTTCAGTTTGGGAATGGGTAAAATGGGGTTTGGGCTTGGGAACGGGTGGGAAATGGGGTTTGGGTTTGGGAACGGGTAAAAAAAATGTGATTTCAGTTTGGGAACAGGTTTTGGGTTTGGGAGCAGGTGGGAAATGGGATTTCAGTTCAGGAACGGGATTTGGGTTTGGGAACAGATCAAAAAGTGGGATTTCAGTTTGGGAGCAGGTGGGGAATGGGGGTTTGGGGAGTTTGGGGTTAGGTAAAAGAAAACAGGATTTGAGTTTGGGGTCAGGAGGTGAAGAAAGGGGTCTGGGATTTTTTGGGATGGGGTTTGGGGTGGGAGCAGAGGTGGAGGCAGCAGAGCGGGGCTGGGAGGGGTCAGGATCGGCCTCCACACCCAGCCAAACACCGGGGCCCGGCCTGGGGGCGTCCAGAGGGGCTGGAGAAGGGAAGTTCTGGGCTCGGGGATTCCCCCACGGTCTGGCTGGGACGTCCCAGGATCCGGGCGGGGCCGGAGCAGCCCCCGGGAGCCGCCGCTGACCCC
>NW_015379419.1:18746-19550 GCF_001522545.3 Parus major
TTGGGGCTCTTGAGGATCTCAAGGATCTCCAGTTTTCCAGGATATTTGGGTTTTGGGCATCTCAAGACCTTTGAGACCTCAAGGACCTCCAGGTTTTGGGGCTCTTGGGTTCTTGAGGATCTCCATCTTTTGGGGACCTCCACCTTTTGGGGACCTCCACCTTTTGGGGATCTCCATCTTTTGGGGATCTCCACCTTTTGGGGATCTCCACCTTTTGGGGATCTCCATCTTTTGGGGATCTCCACCTTTTGGGGATCCTCAGTTCTGAAAGCTCTGGAGGATCTCGAGGATCTCCAGTTCCCTGCGACCTCGAGGGCCTCGGGTTTTGTTGAGGACATCAAAGATCTCCAGGCCGTGAGGATTTTGAGGTGTTGGGGATCTCAGGAGTGTCCCAGGGCTGGGCAGGGTCCCTCGGGGACATCCCAGGGCTCTTTGAGGTCATTTTGGGATCTCCTGGGGACATCCCAGTGCCACAGGAGCTGCTTGGAGTCCCTTGGGGACATCCCAGGGTCCCTTGGGACCACCCTTGGCTTCTCTGGGGCCATCTCAGGACCCCTTGGGGACATCTCGGGGTTCTTCTGGGGTCATCCCAGGGTTCTTCTGGAGGTCATTCCAGGGTTCTTAGGGGCCATCCTGAGGTTCTTCTGGAGACCATCTCAGGGCTCTTTTGGAGACCCTCCCAGGGTTCTTCTGGAGATCATCTTTGGGGACATCCTGAGGTTCTTCTGGAGACCCTCTCAGGGCTCTTTTGGAGACCATCGTGAGGTTCCTCTGGATGGTTCTTCTGGAGTCCATCCCAGGGTT
>NW_015379419.1:21876-23353 GCF_001522545.3 Parus major
CCGGGATTTCAGGGATTTCAGGGATTTCAGGGGTTTGGGGGTCAGGGAGGAGGAAGAGGAGGAAGAGGAAGGTCGGGGTCTCCAGGTGGATCCGGAGCTGGGATCTGTCCCAGGGGTTGAGCACCAGGATCGGGGTTGGGATTTGGGGCAGGTCCTGATCCCGAATTCCCACAGGAATTGTGGATGATGTCAGGGTCAGGATCGGGGTCAGGGTCAGGATCGGGGCTGGGATTTGGGGATGGATCTGATCCCGAATTCCTGCAGGAATTGTGGATGATGTCAGGGTCAGGATTGGGGTCAGGATCAGGATCGGGGACGGGATTTGGGGCAGGTCCTGATCCCAAATTCCCACAGGAATTGTGGATGATGTCAGGGTCAGGATTGGGGTCAGGGTCAGGATCGGGGACGGGATTTGGGGCAGGTCCTGATCCCAAATTCCCACAGGAATTGTGGATGATGTCAGGATCAGGATTGGGGTCAGGATCAGGATCGGGGACGGGATTTGGGGCAGGTCCTGATCCCGAATTCCCACGGCAGGAATTGTGAGCCAGGGTCAGGGTCAGGATTGGGGTCATGATCAGGATTGAAATTGGGATTTGGGGACGGATCCTGATCCCAAATTCCCACAGGAATTGTGGATGATGTCAGGATCAGGAACGGGATCAGGATCAGGGCTGGGATTTGGGGATGGATCCTGATCCCGAATTTCCACAGCAGGAATTGTGGATGATGTCAGGGTCAGGATTGGGGTCAGGATCAGGATCGGGGCTGGGATTTGAGGATGGATCTGATCCCAAATTCCCACGGCAGGAATTGCGATCAGGATCAGGATCGGGGTCAGGATTTTGGGGCCGAATCTGATCCCGAATTTCCACAGGAACTGGAAGCAGCCTCGGGATCAGGATCAGGATCAGGGCTGGGATTTGGGGATGGATCCTGATCCCGAATTCCTGCAGAAATTGTGGACGGTGTCAGGGTCAGGATTGGGGTCAGGATTGGGGTCAGGATTGGGATTTGGGGACGGATCTGATCCCGAATTTCCACAGGAACTGGAAGCAGCCTCGGGATCAGGATCAGGATCAGGAGTGGGGCTGGGATTTTGGGACGGATCCTGATCCCGAATTCCCACAGCAGGAATTGTGAACGGCCTCGGGATCGGGGTCAGGATTGGGGTCGGGATCGGGATCGGGGCTGGGCTTTGGGGCCGAAGCTGATCCCGGATTTCCACGGCAGGAATTGCGAGCGGTGTCGGGATCAGGATCAGGATCAGGATCAGGAGTGGGGCTGGGATTTGGGGACGGATCCTGATCCCGAGTTTCCGCAGGAATTGCGAGCGGCCTCGGTGGTGCAGTCGCAGCCGCTGGGGGGGGGGAAGGAGGAGAAGCTGCACTCGCCCGTGATCCGAACCGAGACCTTCAGCCCCCCCCTGCGCCAGGAGCCCCCCAAGGGCCACCCCGAGGGCATCAAAGCGGCCCCG
>NW_015379420.1:0-1050 GCF_001522545.3 Parus major
CTCCCTGGCCAGGGGGGACAGTGGGGACAGCTGTGTCACCTCCCCGGCCACAGGGGACAGTGGGGACAGCTGTGTCACCTCCCTGGCTACAGGGGACAGTGGGGACAGCTGTGTCACCTCCCCGGCCACAGGGGACAGGGGGGACAGCTGTGTCACCTCCCCGGCCACAGGGGACAGCGGGGACAGCTGTGTCACCTCCCCGGCCACGGGGGACAGGAGGGACAGTGGGGACAGCTGTGTCACCTCCCTGGCCACAGGGGACAGGGGACATGGCCAGGGGGGACAGCAGGGACAGGGGACACAGGACAGGGACAGGAGGGGTTGTACACATTGGGCAGGATCCCTGGGGACAGCAGGGACAGCTGTGTCACCTCCCTGGCCACAGGGGACAGTGGGGACAGCGGGGACAGGGGACACTGGACATGGCCAGGGGGGACAGGGGGACACAGGACAGTGGGGACAGCGGGGACAGGGGACACAGGACAGGGACAGGGGGGGTTGTACACGTTGGGCAGGATCCCTGGGGACAGTGGGGACAGCTGTGTCACCTCCCTGGCCAGAGGGGACAGTGGGGACAGCTGTGTCACCTCCCTGGCCACAGGGGACAGCTGTGTCACCTCCCTGGCCATGGGGGACAGTGGGGACAGCTGTGTCACCTCCCTGGCCACAGGGGACAGTGGGGACAGCTGTGTCACCTCCCTGGCCATGGGGGACAGTGGGGACAGCTGTGTCACCTCCCCGGCCACGGGGGACAGGAGGGACAGTGGGGACAGCTGTGTCACCTCCCTGGCCACAGGGGACAGGGGACATGGACAGGGGGGACAGCAGGGACAGGGGACACAGGACAGGGACAGGAGGGGTTGTACACATTGGGCAGGATCCCTGGGGACAGTGGGGACAGCTGTGTCACCTCCCTGGCCAGAGGGTCCCAGGGGCAGTTTTGAGTGGTCCCAGGGGGTCCCAGGGTGAGTTTTGGGGGTCCCAGGGTCAGTTTTGGGAGTCCCAGGGTCAGTTCTGGGGGTCCCAGGTCAGTTTTTGGGGGTCCCAGGG
>NW_015379420.1:3882-6484 GCF_001522545.3 Parus major
AGGTTTGGTGACCCCAAAGATGACCCAAGGAAGGTCCGGTGACCCCGAGGATGACCCAGGGAAGGTCTGGTGACCCAGGGAAGGTTTCAGGACCCCGAGGATGACCTAGGGACACTTGGTGACCCCGAGGATGACCCGGGGAAGGTTTGGTGACCCCGAGGATGACCCAAGGAAGGTTTGGTGACCCCGAGGATGACCCCAAAAGAGGTTTCAGGACCCCAAAGGTGACCCAGGGAAGGTTTGGTGACCCCAGGGAAGGTCTGGTGACCCCAAGGATGACCCAGGGAAGGTTCCAGGACCCCAAAGGTGACCCAAGGAAGGTCTGGTGACCCCAAGGAAGACCCAGGGAAGGTCTGGTGACCCAAGGAAGGTTTGGTGACCCCGAGGATGACCCAGGGAAGGTTCCAGGACCCCAAAGGTGACCCAAGGAAGGTCTGGTGACCCTGAGGATGACCCAAGGAAGGTCTGGTGACCCCGAGGATGACCCAGGGAAGGTTCCAGGACCCCAAGGATGACCCAAGGAAGGTCTGGTGACCCAAGGAAGGTCTGGTGACCCCAAGGATGACCCAAGGAAGGTCTGGTGACCCTGAGGATGACCCAAGGAAGGTCTGGTGACCCAGGGAAGGTTCCAGGACCCCGAGGATGACCCAAGGAAGGTTTGAGGACCCCAAGGATGACCCAGGGAAGGTCTGGTGACCCCAAGAATGACCCAGGGAAGGTCTGGTGACCCCAAGGATGACCCAGGCACAGCAGGGCAGGTATTTTGGGGTCCCCCACCTGTGCGAAGGTGGCGGCCATCTCCCGGGAGTGCCCGAAGGGGTCGATCTGCCAGGCCACGCGGGGAGCGCCGCAGCGGCCGAAGAGGCGCCGCAGGAAACGCCGGCCCAGGCCCAGCTGCTCCAGGACCCCCCCGTAATGCGCCGTGGCCTCGTCGTTCATGCACCAGCCCCCCCCGACCAGCTCCAGCCGTCCTGGGGACACAGCACCCCAAAATCCATCANGGGGGTCCCATGGGGAGCGTTGGGACCCCCAAAGGGGAGTTTGGGGGTGCTGAGAGCGTTGGGAGTGCCAGGGAAAGTTTTGGGGTGCAGGGAAAGGTTTGGGGACCCCAAAGGTGACCCAGGGAAGGTTTGAGGACCCCAAAGGTGACCCAGGGAAGGTTTGGGGACCCCAAAGGTGACCCAGGGAAGGTTCCAGGACCCCAAAGGTGACCCAGGGAAGGTTTGGGGAAGGTTTGGTAACCCCAAAAGAGGTTCCAGGACCCCAAAGATGACCCAAGGAAGGTCTGGTGACCCCAAAGGTGACCCGGGGAAGGTTCCAGGACCCCAAAGGTGACCCAGGGAAGGTTTGGGGACCCCGAGGGTGACCCAGGGAAGGTTTGGGGACCCCAAAGGTGACCCAGGGAAGGTTTGGTGACCCCAAGAGTGACCCAGGGAAGGTTTGGGGAAGGTTTGGTAACCCCAAAAGAGGTTCCAGGACCCCAAGGATGACCCAAGGAAGGTCTGGTGACCCCAAAGGTGACCCGGGGAAGGTTTGGGGACCCCAAGAGTGACCCAAGGGAAGTTTAGGGACCCCAAGAGTGACCTAAGGGAGGTTTGAGGACCCCGAGGGTGACCCAGGGAAGGTTCCAGGACCCCAAAGGTGACCCAGGGAAGGTTCCAGGACCCCAAAGGTGACCCAAGGAAGGTTTGGGGACCCCGAGGGTGACCCAGGGAAGCTCTGGTGACCCCAAAAGAGGTTTCAGAACCCCAAAGATGACCCAAGGAAGGTTTGGTGACCCCAAGGGTGACCCAGGGAAGGTTTGGTGACCCAGGGAAGGTTTGAGGACCCCAAAGGTGACCCAGGGAAGGTTTCAGGACCCCAAGGATGACCCAGGGAAGGTTTGGGGACCCCAAAGGTGACCCAGGGAAGGTTTGAGGACCCCAAGGATGACCCAAGGAAGGTTTGGGGACCCCAAGAGTGACCCAGGGAAGCTCTGGGGACCCCAAAAGAGGTTCCAGGACCCCAAGGATGACCCAGGGAAGGTCTGGTGACCCCAAGGATGACCCAGGGAAGGTCTGGTGACCCCACGGGTGACCCAGGGAAGGTCTGGTGACCCAAGGAAGGTCTGGTGACCCCGAGGATGACCCAGGGAAGGTTCCAGGACCCCAAGGATGACCCAGGGAAGGTCTGGTGACCCCAAGGATGACCCAAGGAAGGTTCCAGGACCCCAAAGATGACCTGGGGAACACTTGGTGACCCCAAGAGTGACCCAGGGAAGGTTCCAGGACCCCAAAGGTGACCCCAAAAGAGGTTTCAGAACCCCAAAGATGACCCAGGAAAGGTTTGGGGACCCCAAAGATGACCCAAGGAAGGTTTGGTGACCCCAAAGATGACCCAGGGACGGTTCCAGGACCCCAAGGGTGACCCAGGGAAGGTCTGGTGACCCCAAGGGTGACCCAAGGAAGGTCTGGTGACCCCGAGGGTGACCCAAGGAAGGTTCCAGGACCCCGAGGATGACCTAGGGACACTTGGTGACCCCGAGGATGACCTAGGGACACTTGGTGACCCCAAGGATGACCCAAGGAAGGTCCGGTGACCCCAAGGATGACCCAGGGAAGGT
>NW_015379420.1:6868-8039 GCF_001522545.3 Parus major
CTGCACCAGCTGTGTCACCAGGCTCCGCGTGGCCGTGTCCTGCTGCTGCCACCAGCGCGCCAGGAACGCCACCTCGGCGTAGACGAAGCGACGCGAGGGGACAGCGGCCAGCTGGGCCACCACCGAGTCCAGGATGTACTGGACCCCCGCGTGCTGCTCCTGGTTCCGCACTGGGGGGACACCGGGACACCGGGTCACCCCAAACAGGGACTGGGGACACCGGGACACCCCCAAACAGGGACTGGGGACACCGGGACACCCCAAACAGGGATTGGGGACACAGAGACACCCCCAAACAGGGACTGGGGACACTGGGGACACCCCAAACAGGGATTGGGGACACTGGGGACACCCCCAAACAGGGATTGGGGACACCGGGACACCCCCAAACAGAGATTGGGGACACTGGGGACACCCCAAACAGGGATTGGGGACACCGGGTCACCCCCAAACAGGGACTGGGGACACCGGGTCACCCCAAACAGGGATTGGGGACACAGAGACACCCCCAAACAGGGATTGGGGACACAGAGACACCCCCAAACAGGGATTGGGGACACAGAGACACCGGGGACACCGGGACACCCCAAACAGGGACTGGGGACACAGAGACACCGGGGACACCGGGTCACCCCAAACAGGGATTGGGGACACCGGGGACACCCCAAACAGGGACTGGGGACACCGGGTCACCTCCAAACAGAGATTGGGGACACCAGGACACCCCCAAACAGGGACTGGGGACACCGGGGACGCCAGGTCACCCCCAAACAGGGAGTGGGGACACCGGGTCACCCCCAAACAGGGACTGGGGACACCCCCAAACAGAGATTGGGGACACCGGGTCACCCCCAAACAGGGACACGGGGACACCGGGTCACCCCCAAACAGGGATTGGGGACACAGAGACACCGGGGACACCGGGTCACCCCCAAACAGGGACTGGGGACACCGGGTCACCCCCAAACAGAGATTGGGGACACCGGGTCACCCCCAAACAGGGACTGGGGACACCGGGGACACCGGGTCACCCCAAACAGGGACTGGGGACACAGAGACACCCCCAAACAGGGACTGGGGACACCGGGGACGCCAGGTCACCCCCAAACAGGGATTGGGGACACCGGGTCACCCCCAAACAGGGACACGGGACACCGGGACACCCCCAAAC
>NW_015379420.1:9278-12294 GCF_001522545.3 Parus major
CCGTTGGGCTCCGGAAGCGGTTACAAGCCCCCAAGGCCGCGGTTCCCGTTCTCTCCGCGCGCCCCATCCCATTGCTCCCAGTTCCCGTTTCCCGAGGTCGCTCCGGTGTCCCCGGGCAATCCCGGCCCCACCTGGTACCCGCAGCCCGCGGCCGTCCCGAACAGGAGCAGGAGCAGGAGCAGCGCCGCCGCCCGGGCCGCCGCCATGACACCCGCCGTCACGTGACCGCGCCCTCACATGACACGCGGGCTGGGCCCCCCCCCCGCGCTCGCGGCAGCCAATGGGCGGCCGGGAAAAGGCCTCGCGCTCTGATTCGCTGCTGCTGCCCCATGGGGCGGGGCGCGAGGCAGGAATGACAACAGGCAGGAGCCAATGAGAAGGAGGAGCCGGCGTGATTGACAGCTCTCTGGGAGGGCATTAGCAACGGCGGGAAGCGAGCAGTGGCCAATGAGCGGTGGCGGCTTCCGAGGCCCCGCCCATGACGAGCCTCCCTCACACCTCCCTCAGAGCTCCCCGAGTCTCCTCAGAGCCCCCTCAGAGCCTCCCGAGTCCCCTCAGGGCCCCCCGAGTCCCCTCAGAGCCCTCTCGGCATTTTCAGCTCCCTCAGGGCCCCCTCAGAGCCTCCCGAGTCCCTTCAGAGCCCCCTGAGTCCACTCAGAGCCCCTTCAGGGCCCCCCGAGTCTCCTCAGGGTCCCCCGAGTCCCCTCAGAGCCCTCTCGGCATTTTCAGCTCCCTCAGGGCCCCCTCAGACTCTCCAAGTCCTCTCAGAGCTCCCCCGAGTCCCCTCAAAGACCCCTCTAAGTCCCCTCAGAGTTCCCTCGGCACTTTCAGCTCCCTCAGGGTCCCCTCAGGGCCCCCCGAGTCCCCTCAGAGCCCCCCGAGTCCCCTCAGATCCCTCTCGGCATTTCCAACTCCCCTCAGAACCACCTCAGACCCTCCAAGTCCTCTCAGAGCTCCCTCAGGGTCCCCTCAGAGCCCCCCGAATCCCCTCAGAGCCCCCTCGGCACTTCCAACTTCCCTCAGAGCCGCCTCAGCCCCTCCGAGTCCTCTCAGAGCCCCCCCAAGTCCCTTCAGAGCCCCCCGACCCCCTTCAGAGCCCCCCTGGACCCCCCGGCTTCCCCTGGAGCCCCCCGTTCCCCCCGTTCCCCCCTCTCCCGGGGGGCTCCACCGGCCCCCGTTCAGGTTCAGACGAAGCACAGCGGTGCCAGGACCCCCTTTTATTGTCCCTTCGGGGACCCCCATCACCACGGCGGGGACATGGGCTGGGGGTTCTGCAGGTAGGACATGACCACGGCCGAGATGGAGAGCCTGCGAGGGGTACACAGAGATGTCAGAGACCCCCGGAACGCGGCCCGGGACCCTCCCCAGGACCCCCCGGCACTCACATGAAGCTGCTCATCATCTGCTTGGTGTCCTCGGAGCTGCGCGAGTTGGCGAAGCTGATGAAGGAGCAGTAAACGGCGATCCAGGCGCACCACTTGAGCTGGGGGACAGCCCCGTGAGACCCCCGAGGGGACCTGAGACCCCCGAGATTCCCTGGAGACCTCCGGAGAGCCCGGAGCCCCACCAAAGGCTCACCGGGATCCTCCCTCCCCCGAATTCCCCTCAGAACCCCCGGTGCCCGCCGTGCCGCACCTTGAGCATCAGCCCGCACATGCTGAACACCATCCCCAGCAGGTTCATGTAGTCCGGGGTCGGGTCTTCCAGCGCCGGGTTGGTCTCGGTGGCCGGGGGTTTGTACCTGGAGCGGGTGAGGGGGCTCCGTCAGGCGGGACGGGGCACCGGGACCCTCCGCGGGTGCCCCAGATCTCCCCCCGGTTCTGCCGGGTCTCTCTCCCCGGTGCTGCCCGCGGTCCCACCTGGCCACTTTGCCGGGTCTCCGTGGGTCCGCCATGGCCCCGCCGCCACCGCCGCCTCTTCCGCCGCCGCCGGAAAGGGCCCGGCCCCCGGTGCCGCCCCGGTGCCGTCCCCGGTCCCACCATGGCGTTCCCGAGGCCGCGGCCAGCCCGGCCCGAGCTGCCCCGGCAGCGGGTGCAGACCCTGCAGTGCGGCCAGGGAGCGGTGAGGGCCGCCCGCTTCAACGGTGAGACCGCGCACCACGGGGATACCGGGGATACCGGGAGGGAACGGGGGGAAACGGGGGACGGGGGGAGAGAGCAGGAGCTGGGGATGGAGGGTGGGAACAGGGAGGGGGGTCCCGGGATCACCCGGTGTTCCGGGCGGGGGTCCCGGGGATCTCCCCCTGTCCCGGGCGAGGTACCGGGGATCATCCCTTGTTCGGGTGCGGGGGTCCCGGCGATCACCCCCTATCCCGGGCGGGGATCCCGGTGTGACGGTCCCGGGGATCACCCCATGTCCTGGGCGGGGGTCCCGGGCGGGGGTCCCGGTGATCACCCGGTGTTCCGGGCGGGGGTCCCAGCGATCACCCCCTATCCCGGGCGGGGATCCCGGTGTGAGGGTCCCGGGGATCACCCCGTGTCCAGGTGCGGGGTCCTGGTGTGGGGGTCAGGGTGATCACCCCCTGTCCCGGGCGGGGGTCCCGGTGATCACCCCGTGTTCTGGGGCGGGGGTCCCGGTGATCACCCCCTGTCCCGAGCGGGGGTCCCGGTGATCACCCCGTGTTCCTGGTGCGGGGGTCCCGGTGATCACCCCGTGTCCTGGGCGGGGGTCCCGGGCGGGGGTCCCGGGATCACCCGGTGTTCCGGGCGGGGGTCCCGGGGATCTCCCCCTGTCCCGGGCGGGGTACCGGGGATCATCCCGTGTTCGGGTGCGGGGGTCCCAGCGATCACCCCCTGTCCCGGGCGGGGATCCCGGTGTGACGGTCCCGGGGATCACCCCATGTCCCGGGCGGGGGTCCCGGGCGGGGGTCCCGGTGATCACCCCCTGTTCCGGGCGGGGGTCCCGGGGATCTCCCCGTGTTCTGGTGCGGGGGTCCCGGTGATCACCCCCTGTCCCGGGCGGGGATCCCGGTGTGACGGTCCCGGGGATCACCCCCTGTCCCGGGCGGGGGTCCCGG
>NW_015379420.1:13778-15196 GCF_001522545.3 Parus major
CTCCACGGTGCGGTGCTGGGACTGCCGCTCCCGCCGCCCCGACCCCATCCAGGTGCTGGACGAGGCCAAGGACGGAATCTCCAGCGTGAAACTCTCGGGCCACGAGATCCTGACGGGGTGAGGGACGAGCCCCCCCCGCCACCGGGGCACCCCCAGGATTGGGGACCCCCCTAAACCTCCCCTCTCCCCGCAGCTCCGTGGACGGGCGGGTCCGGCGCTACGACCTCCGGGCAGGGCAGCTCTGCTCCGACTACATCGGCAGTGAGTGGGGCCCGTGGGAGAGCCCGGGGCGGGGGTCCCCAAAGCTGGGGGGGCTCCGCGGGACCCCCCCAAACTCCTCGTGTGCCCCCAGGCCCCATCACCAGCGTGTGCTTCAGCAAGGACGGGCAGTGCGTGCTGGCCGCCAGCCTGGACTCCACGCTGCGCCTGCTGGACAAGGACACCGGGGAGCTGCTGGGCGAGTACGGCCCCCTAACCCGAGTCCCTGCGCCCCCCGAGGGGCTTTGGGGGACCCCCGGGGGGGCTTTGGGGGACCCCCGGCTCACCCCACATCCCCTCCCCAGGTACACGGGTCACCGCAGCACGACCTACAGGCTGGACTGCGTCCTGAACGAGCAGGACACGCACGTGGGCTGCGCCTCCGAGGACGGCCACGTCTACTTCTGGGACCTGCTGGAGGTGAGGAGGGGTCCCTGCGGTGGGTGGGGGGCGGTTTGGGGACACCCCCGGCCCTCCCTGATCGCCGCTGTCCCCGCAGGGCTCGCTGGCGCTCAGCTTGCCCGTGGGCCAGGGCGTGGTGCAGTCACTGGCCTTCCACCCGCGCCTGCCCTGCCTGCTGGTGGCCACCCAGGGCCAGGTGACGCTGTGGCGAGAGGACACCTTCCAGCCCGAGGGGGACCCCGACACCTGAGGGGGACCCCAACACCCGAAGGGGACCCCAACACCCGAGGGGGACCCCGACACCTGAGTGGGACACGGGAGGACACCTTCCAGCCCGAGGGGGACCCCAACACCTGAGGGGGACCCCAACACCCAAAGGGGACCCTGACACCTGAGGGGGACACGGGAGGACACCTTCCAGCCCGAGGGGGACCCCAACACCCGAAGGGGACCCCAACACCCGAGGGGGACCCCGACACCTGAGGGGGACCCCAACACCTGAGGGGGACACGGGAGGACACCTTCCAGCCCAAGGGGGACCCCAACACCCGAGGGTGACCCCGACACCTGAGGGTGACCCCAACACCCGAGGGGGACACGGGAGGACACCTTCCAGCCCAAGGGGGACCCCAACACCCGAAGGGGACCCAACACCCGAAGGGAACCCCAACACCCAAAGGGGACCCCGACACCCGAGGGGGACACGGGAGGACACCTTCCAGCCCGAGGGGGACCCCAACACCCGAGGGTGACCCCAA
>NW_015379421.1:0-3485 GCF_001522545.3 Parus major
TATATATTATATATTATATATTACATATTATATATTATATATTACATATTATATATTATACCTTATCTCATATTAATATTTTATATATTATATTATATTACATTATATTATATTACATTACATTATATTAATTATATTACATTACATTACATTACATTATATTATATCACATTATATTACATTATATTATATTTTATATTTTATTGTATTATATTGTCTTATATTATATTATATCATATCATATTACATTACATTATATTATATTATATTACATTATATTACATTATATTACAATATAATGTATTACATTGTATTATATTGTCTTATATTGTCTTATATTGTCTTATATTGTCTTGTATTATACTATATTACATTATATTATACATTATATTATCTTTTATTAATATTATATCTAGATTATATTAATATATTAATATATTATTATATATTAATATATTAATAATATATTATTAATGTATTATAATATATTATATTATATTGTATTATATTACATTACATTATATTATTATATATATACACACATACATACATATTAATTAAATTTTCTTTAATAATTATACATAATTATATATAACAGTTATATATAATTACATATAATTATATGTAATAATTATATTGCCTATATAATCATATATAAATTTATATAATAGATAACATACAAATTAAATTATAGAAGCAAATTATATGTAAGATCATTAGAATTATACATAATTCTATATTACATATAATCATAAAAATATAATTAAAGACAACAGAATTATAATTCTATCAATTCAGATAAATAATTACTCAGAAGGGCTTAAAGCAGATAATTTCACCCAGCTGCAAAAGAACCTTTGAGAACATGGAACTCCCAAGGATGTCCAGAGGGAGTGAAGGTGTTGGCAGAATTTTCCCCATTTTGCTGCAATTTCAGGTTTTTTGCACCATGGAGGCCCTGGTTTTACATTTGGAACCTGAAAACCTGATTTATTTATGAATTTGTCTTTTGGCAGCACGCTTGGGTCTCGCAGCTGCTGCAAGTGGGTTCTTGACTGTTTTCTCTCCCATGTGAGAGGACGGAATTTAATTCTATGTAGAATTATTTAATTCTATGTAGAATTAAATCCTCCAGGGGAGAAATTAAACCAGAAAAGGCCAAAGGAGGGATTCCAGCCCCAGAACTGATTCCCACATGGAGGCAGTGACCTGCTCAGGCGTGATAGCTTTACTGGGCTGGGCAATCCAAACTGGTATTTCTTGTCTCTGGTGGGGTTTAGCTAAAACTGAAGGGTTTTTTTAAGATAAAAAACCTCCCTTTATTCTTTAAGATTCCCACATGGAGGCAGTGACCTGCTCAGGCATGATAGCTTTACTGGGCTGGGCAATCCAAACTGGTATTTCTTGTCTCTGGTGGGGTTTAGCTAAAACTGAAGGGTTTTTTTTAAGATAAAAAAACTCCCTTTATTCTTTAAGCGAAATAAAGGACAGAATTGGTTGTACCTGGGAAGAATCTGACCCAGTGGCACCTCCCTTTTCCAGGAGCTGAACATGGGCCAGCGCTGCTCGGACACGCGTGGGATTGTCTTTGAGGATGTGCGGGTCCCCAAGGAGAACGTGCTGATTGCGGAGGGCGCCGGCTTCAAGATCGCCATGGGCGCCTTTGACAAGACCAGGCCCCCGGTGAGTGGCAGCAATGGGCTGTTCACCAAAGAAACGCGAATTTCTGCTGCTCACCCCGCGCTCTGCACACCCAGGTGGCAGCGGGGGCCGTGGGGCTGGCGAGGCGAGCGCTCGACGAGGCCACGCGGTACGCGCTGGAGAGGAAAACCTTCGGGAAACCCATCGTGGAGGTGAGTTTAGAGTCTGATCCAGCACAGACCCCAATTCCACAGAGCTCCTTGAACACAACTTCCCGAGAGCGCTGAATTTGAAAATTAAGAAATGAAGATAATATTGTCTATTAGGGAAGATTCATTCCCAGAAAAGCCTGGCTCTGGCAGAGTCCCCATCCTGGAGGTGTGTTTAGAGTTACTCATGGGAAAGTCTGATCCAGCACAGACCCCGATTCCACAGAGCTCCTTGGACACAACTTCCCGAGTGCACTGAATTTGAAAATTAAGAAATGAAGATGATAATATCTATTAGGGAAGATTGATTCCCAGAAAGGCTCTGGTGGAGTCCCCATCCTGGTGGCACTTGGGGATGCAGTTTAGTGATGACCATGATGGTGCCAGGGCGAGGCTTGGCCTTGATCTTAGCAGTCCTGTGGAACCCCAGTGATTCCATGATCCCCAGTAGAAGGTTCCTTCCCCTGTGGTGTCATTGCCCTTGATGATATTAGTGGTTTTGTGGAACCCCAATGATTCCATGATCCCAAACAGAAGGCTCCTTCCCCTGTGGTGCCACAGCCCTTGATGACCTTAGCAGTCCTGTGGAACCCCAATGATTCCATGATCTCCAGCAGAAGACTCCTTCCCCTCCTGTGGTGCCACAGCCCTTGATGATCTCTTAGTGGTCCTGTGGAACCCCAATGATTCCATGATCTCCAGCAGAAGACTCCTTCCCCCCATGGTGCCACAGCCCTTGATGACCTTAGCAGTCCTGTCCTGTGGAACCGCAATGATTCCATGATCCCCAGCAGAAGCCTCCTTCCCCTGTGGTGCCACAGCCCTTGATGATCTCTTAGCGGTCCTGTGGAACCCCAATGATTCCATGATCCCCAGAAGAAGCCTCTTTCCCCCATGGTGCCACAGCCCTTGATGACCTTAGCAGTCCTGTGGAACCCCAATGATTCCATGATCCCCAGCAGAAGCCTCCTTCCCCTCTGGTGTCATTGCCCTTGATGACCTTAGTGGTTTTGTGGAACCCCAATGATTCCATGATCCCCAGCAGAAGCCTCCTTCCCCTGTGGTGCCACAGCCCTTGATGACCTTAGCAGTCCTGTGGAACCCCAATGATTCCATGATGCCCAGCAGAAGCCTCTTTCCCCTGTGGTGTCATTGCCCTTGATGATATTAGCGGTTTTGTGGAACCCCAGTGATTCCATGATCCCAAACAGAAGGTTCCTTCCCCCATGGTGCCACAGCCCTTGATGATCTCTTAGCAGTCCTGTGGAACCCCAGTGATTCCATGATCCCAAACAGAAGGCTCCTTCCCCCATGGTGCCACAGCCCTTGATGACCTTAGCAATCCTGTGGAACCCCAATGATTCCATGATCCCAAGCAGAAGCCTCCTTCCCCTGTGGTGCCACAGCCCTTGATGATCTCTTAGTGGTCCTGTGGAACCGCAATGATTCCATGATCCCCAGCAGAAGCCTCTTTCCCCTGTGGTGTCATTGCCCTTGATGATATTAGTGGTTTTGTGGAACCCCAATGATTCCATGATCCCAAACAGAAGGTTCCTTCCCCTGTGGTGTCATTGCCCTTGATGATCTCTTAGTGGTCCTGTGGAACCCCAGTGATTCCATGATCCCCAGCAGAAG
>NW_015379421.1:4134-5245 GCF_001522545.3 Parus major
GCAGTCCTGTGGAACCCCAATGATTCCATGATCCCAAACAGAAGGTTTCTCCCCCTGTGGTGCCACAGCCCTTGATGATATTTGCAATCCTGTGGAACCCCAATGATTCCATGATCCCCAGCAGAAGCCTCCTTCCCCTCCTGTGTTGCCGCAGCCCTCCAGGGCTCACCCGCTGGATCTCCACTCTCCCAGCACCAGGCCGTGGCGTTCCTGCTGGCGGAGATGGCCATGAAGGTGGAGCTGGCCCGCCTGGGGTACCAGCGAGCGGCCTGGGAGGTGGACGCCGGCCGCCGCAACACCTTCTACGCCTCCATTGCCAAGGCCTTCGCCGGGGACGTCGCCAACCAGGTGGCCACAGATGCTGTGCAGATCTTTGGGGGCAACGGCTTCAACACGGAATATCCCGTGGAGAAACTCATGAGGGATGCCAAAATCTATCAGGTGAGCGGGGCAGAGTGAGGGGGCTCCGTCAATACAAAGTAATTAATTGATGATTAATTGCAATCAGGATGGGAACAGGATAAAAATGTTTGGTATTGAATGGCATTGAATCAGGGAAGTTCTCGATTTACCGCTCACTGGGCAGGTGCTTTGGCTGAGATGCCACCCATAGATTAATTAATAAGCATTAATTACCCTCTGTGTGATGCAGAAACAGCCATGGGGCACAACCCATGGTGATTCACTTCTTCAGATATTTATTTATTGGTTTCTTTTCCAAAAGAACATACTATTTCCTCGTTTTCAGCCCACAGACATCCCTAATCCCCAGTGCTTTTTCTGCATTGTTTTTGCCAAGAAATTATTCCATGCCAGAATTCCTCTGTTGGTTCAAGTTTGTTATTCAGCAGGAACGAATTCATTTCATTGGGAAACCCAGCGACCTTCACCTTTTCCCTCTTTCCAGCATTAACCATGACTGGCTGGAACTGATCCAAACAGGTCTCAGGGAACACGTAGGGGCCCTGACCTGTCAGCAAGTGACCACAGCTGCTGAGATTCCAGATGGCTTTTACAACTGACCTTAAAATTCCAACTGTTCTCATCAGCCAGGAATTTTTCCCTCTCCAAGGACACAAAGCAGATGTTTGGAATTGAAAAGTTCTCAGTC
>NW_015379421.1:5672-7318 GCF_001522545.3 Parus major
AGATATCAGACTTTGTCAGAATTGGAATTAAAAGTTCTCAGTCCTGATTTCAGTCCTGCCAGGGAGGAACAGAATGAGATATCAGACTTTGTTGGAATTGGGCTCTTTTCCCATTTTGTGGTGTTTTTCCCACCCTTCATCACACGGCTCCGTTGTCAGTGCATGGCCAGGCATGCTGAGGTTTTGAAATTGTTCAGATTACTCTGATTTAGCGTGAAATTTTGGGGTGTTTTTCCTATTCCCCTCCACCCTTGCAAAAACTTGGGAAAGGGATTGGACCTTACAATTCTTTGTGTGCTTCTTTGAGAAGCTTTATGCTGTTTGGGGAATATTATCCTGATTTTGTGATTGCAGAGAAAGTGGATTTTCAGGCTTCAGGATTGGGAGCTGTAGCACTGAAATCCCCACATTCTGCTGTCCTAGAGCCACCCTGGGCTCTGCTCGGGGGATCCCTGGATCCCTCCTGCACTGAACACACACCAGTATGTGTTTATTGCCTCTTACAGCTCATTATCACACTAATTATTCCCAGTTTTCCCTCTCCCTGCCCCCCGGTCGGGCACAGGGAGGGGTCACAGGTGTGCAGACTCTGGTCAAACGCCTTTCCCAGCTGCTGGCTCACCTCTCTCTGCTTTTCCCTGCAGATCTACGAGGGCACAGCCCAGATCCAGCGAGTGATCATTGCCCGTGAGCACCTGGGCAGGTACAAGGACTGAGGGATGCGGCAGCTCCAGGCCTGCTATTCCAGGGAAAGGGATTGTGCTGCATTTCTCCATTAGAAAAACACGGGAAAACCCCTTTTCCATTAAACTCCTGTTCTTGTGCCTGATCCAGCAGAGGCTCATCCATCCCCTGAGTGCATCCCACTGACTGATCATCCCTAAATCCTCCAGGAATCACATCGCTCTTCCCAAACCTCCCTTTGGCTTTCAGCAGCAAAGGAGACCAAACCCTTCCCCAGCAAACCTGGATGAGCAGAGAGTGAACCAAAGTCTCATTTTGTTAAAATTTATTTTTGCCAGTGACAGCAAAAGTCCTGCACGTCCCAGGGGTTGGATTTGGGATGTTTCCATGTTTTTAACAGCACCAATCCGCTCTCTTTGTGTATTCCTGGGGCTTGGGTGATGGCAGCTGGATCAACCTCAGGGAATTTTAAAAAATCTGACTTTTCCTGCTGTGGCAGGGCCCAGATGGCTCTGTCACTCAGGCTCCAGGGCCCTGCTTCCCAAGAGCCTTTCAACATCCAGATCTAAAGGAAAACTAAGGTGAATCCATGTTTCTCGAGCCAGAATTCCTTGTTAGGGGTGAGCGGTGATGATGGTGTGTGAGAGGGGCTACGGGTGTGGCAGGAAAGGAGAAGGATGGGGCAGGGGGAAGGTGGATTTACTGATCCTGTGGAAAAGCGTGCAGGAAATGGGCTGGTTTTGGGCATCGAAGCTGGCTGAGCCAGGGATGAGACTTGTGTGGCACAGAGGGATTCCCTGGAAAAAGGCTGGAGTCACTGCCAGGTCCCAATAAACACTGCTGGTGATTTGCAGAATAAAAGGAACTCTATAACTCGCAGTTATAAGAGCAGATATGAATTTATTCAGCGCTGAGGTGCATGGGGATATCTCCTCCAAAAAGCATGCACCCCTTTTTGATTG
>NW_015379421.1:11593-13557 GCF_001522545.3 Parus major
CCAGCACAGGCTGTGATCCCATCCTGGGGAGCTGGGAATGCCCAGCACAGGCTGTGATCCCATCCTGGGGAGCTGGGAATGCCCAGCACAGGCTGCGATCCCATCCTGAGGAGCTGCTGGGTGAGTCCCTGGGACAGAACTGGGGTTTGCTCTCGGGACAAGCTCCCATCCCACGGATCCTGGGAGCTCCTGGATTCACCCTGCACCCCTGGCAAGCTTTCCCTCGCAGTCCCCACTGACTTTTGGCTGTTTGTGTTTCATGTGCACCCCACCTGCACTTTGGGATCCACCTGCAGCCTCAGGGGCTCTGGGGTGCCCCAGCTTGTGCTGGGGACACCAGGAAGGCAGAGGGCACTTGGGGAAGGTTCCCCCAGTGAGAAATGGGGAAGAGGAGCTGGTGTGGCTGTGCCCAGAAAGCTGGGAGGGGTCTTGGGAGAGGGGTGATGGTACAAGAGACCAGCAGAACCCTGGCAGGGGGTGCAGGGGGTGAAGGAAGCAGGTGGAGCTGCTCTTTTATGGATCCTGCTGCCTGGGATCTCCCCGTGGCCATCCCATGGGATCAGCACTGTGGAACAACAGCTGGGAAGGGGAATCAGGGCCAGCACTGCTCCTTTGGGCTCCCCTTGTCCCCCTCCTGGGGCAGGATCAGGATTTGGAAGGGATGTGGAGCCCCAGCTGGGGGCCTGGCTCAGCTGGGAATTGCAGTGCAGGTGTTTCACTGCCTTTGGTCAGGCTTGGAGTCTCCTCCTCTTGCTGCAGGGCTCCTGCTCCTCCAGCTCCTGCCTGGCCTCCTCCTGCACCTCCCTGTCCCCTGCCAGCTGCTCCTCTTTGCCTTTCAGCGCTGGAATTTCAGTTCTGCCTTTCCCAGCAGTGGGCTGGGAAACCTGGCGTGTGCCCTGCCTCGTCCTGGACACCCTCACAGCATCCCTGAGGGATCTGGGGGGGATTTGGAGGATCCTGGGGGGTGATTTCAGTGGAATTTGGGGGGTTCAGAGGAAATTTGGAGGGTTCTGGGGGAGTTTCAGAGGGTTTGGGGGGCTCCCACGTTTGAGATCCTCAATCTTGCCCCCCTCACCTGGGGTTTGGGCCTCTCAAACCAGAGTTTGGGATCCTCAGGGTTGGAAGTTGTGTTGTGCCTGAGGCTTCAATCCCTGGCTGGCAGTTTCCACCCCAAACCGAGGGATTTCTTATTTTCCAGTGCAGTTTCTCAGGGAGGAGCAGGACTGCTGCTGGTTTGGAGTCGGGGCTCAGTGTCTCAGTGATCCCAAACCCCGTTTTCTTGGTTATAAAGTGGCTGGGTTTGCACTCAGTGATGAATTTTGGGGGGTGACACCCCGATAAAAGTGGGGAATGTGAAGAATGTGAATTTATTTGGGGGTACAGAGGGAAAAGGTGTGCGGAGGGACCCCAGGGTGGGTTTTGGGATCTTGCTTGGGTGGGGGAAGGGATTGGAGGGAGCCCAGGTTGAATTTGGGGTCTTGGGGTGGGTTTTGGCACCACTTGGCAGCTGGAAGGAGCCAGGCCAGATTGGGGGTCCTGCTCACTGGGGGAGGAGGGGGCTTTGGGGAGGGTCCCTCCTAAATGGGGGGTGTGATAACTGGAATTATTCTCTAAAAAATCCTTTTTTCTCTTCCTCTGATTCGACTGCATCTCTTCTGTATTTTTCTTTCTGCTTCTCTCAGCCTCCTTTGGACTGAATTCTTTTGGGATCCTCCCTGGTGGGGAGCCCTGCATATCTCAGTTCTTATAAATTGAAGAAAACTCCTGAAAATCTTGTTTCTCGTATTTATTAAAAGGTGATCACAAAACTTGGCAGGTCTCTCCAGGCTGGACAAGGATAATTCTTTGCAATCTGGTACATTTCTTTATTCTGATGGTACAAACAAGGCTCACTTTGTGTCTGATGCACAAAAGGACCCCGAAATACGCAGTTCTTTTATCTTTATACCTATTTTTACCCAATT
>NW_015379421.1:15002-16234 GCF_001522545.3 Parus major
TGGTGGTGTAATGATGGTGATGTGGTTGGGTGATGAAGATGGTGGTGGTGATGATGATGGTGATGTGGTTGGGTGATGAAGATGATGGTGGTGGTGTAATGATGGTGATGTGGTTGGGTGATGAAGATGGTGGTGATGATGGTGGTGGTGTAGTGATGGTGGTGTGGTTGGGTGATGAAGATGATGGTGGTGGTGTAATGGTGATGTGGTTGGGTGATGATGATGATGGTGGTGGTGTAATGATGGTGTGGTTGGGTGATGAAGATGGTGATGGTGGTGGTGTAATGATGGTGATGTGATTGGGTGACAAAGATGGTGGTGGTGATGATGATGGTGGTGGTGTAATGATGGTGATGTGGTTGGGTGACAAAGATGGTGGTGGTGGTGTAATGACGGTGATGTGGTTGGGTGATGAAGATGATGGTGGTGTAATGATAGTGATGTGGTTGGGTGATGAAGATGATGGTGATGATGATGGTGGTGGTGATGATGATGATGGTGGTGTAGTGATGGTGATGTAGTTGGGTGATGAAGATGGTGGTGGTGATGATGATGGTGTGATGATGAAATGCTGATGCTTCTGATGAAGATGCTGATGGTGTTGGGTGATGACAATGGAAATGATGGAGTTCACTCTGGTGTTGATGATGAAGACTAAGGTGTGGCTGATGGTAATGATGACGACGGAGATGGTGATGGTCATGATGATGATGATGATGATGATGGTGTACGTGTCACCCTGATGGTGTTGGTTGTGTCGGAGTTGACTGGTTATGATGGTGTTAGTGATGAAGATGAAGGTGATGAAGATGAAGGTGATGAAGATGAAGGTGTGGGTGATGAAGATGAAGGTGTCAGTGAGGAAGATGAAGGTGTGGCTGGTGTGGTGGTAGCAGTGTTGACGGTGCTGTGTAATGCTGATGGTGTTTGATGGTGTTGAGTGGGGTTGCTGGTGAACACGGTGTGTGTGATGAAGATGAAGGTGTGGGTGATGAAGATGAAGGTGTGGGTGATGAAGATGAAGGTGTCAGTGAGGAAGATGAAGGTGTGTGTGATGAAGACGAAGGTGTCAATGAGGAAGACGAAGGTGTGGGTGATGAAGATGAAGGTGTGGGTGATGAAGATGAAGGTGTCAGTGAGGAAGATGATGGTGTGGATGATGAATATCGTGATGACAAAGGTGATGGCGATGATGGTATTGATGATGAATGTGAAGGTGTGGGTGATGAAGA
>NW_015379421.1:16509-17733 GCF_001522545.3 Parus major
TGAAGGTCACTACCTGTTGGGGGCATTTCACATCTCAATGGGGACCAGCACTCAGTGCCATCAGCACTGGAGCCTCAAAGATGTCACAGTCCAGACCCTCAAAGACCACGCTGTGCTCTGGGACCTGCATGAAGTGGAGCTGGGGGGTCACCAGGGGGTCACTGGGACACTTAAGGGACACCTGGGGGACACCAGGGGGACACCAGGGGGGCACTGGGACACTTAAGGGACACCTGGGGGACACCAGGGGGGTGTTCTGGGGGTCACTGGGACACTTAAGGGACACCTGGGGGATACCAGGGTCACTTGGGGGTCACTGGGACACTTAACGGACACCTGGGGGACTCCTGGGGGTCACTGGGACACTTAAGGGACACCTGGAGGTCACTGGGACACTTGAGGGACACCTGGGGGACACCAGGGGGTCACTGGGACACTTGAGGGACATCTGGGGGACACCAGGGTCACTTGGGGGTCACTGGGACACTTGAGGGACACCTGGGGGACACCTGGGGGACACCAGGGGGTCACTGGGACACTTAAGGGACACCGTGGGGACACCAGGGGGTCACTGGGACACTTGAGGGACACCAGGGGGACACCAGGGGGTCACTGGGACACCTGGGGGACACCAAGGGGGTCACCTGGGGGTCATTGGGACACTTAAGGGACACCTGGGGGACACCAGGGGGTCATTGGGACACTTAAAAGACACCTGGGGGACACCAGGGGGTCATTGGGACACTTAAGGGACACCTGGGGGACAATGGGACACTTAAGGGACACCTGGGGGACACCAGGAGGTCACCAGGGGGTCACTGGGACACTTAAGGGACACCAGGGGGTCACTGGGACACTTAAGGGACACCTGGGGGACACCAGGGGGTCACTGGGACACTTAAGGAACACCGTGGGGACACCAGGGAGGTCTCCTGGGGGGTCACTGGGACACTTAAGGGACACCGTGGGGACACCAGGGGGTCACTGGGACACTTAAGGGACACCGTGGGGACAGCAGGGGGTCACTGGGACACTTAAGGGACACCTGGGGGACACCAGGGGGGTCTCCTGGGGGTCACTGGGACACTTAAGGGACACCTGGGGGATACCAGGGTCACTTGGGAGTCACTGGGACACTTAAGGGACACCTGGGGGACTCCTGGGGGTCACTGGGACACTTAAGGGACACCAGGGGGTCACTGGGACATTTAAGGGACACCTGGG